>NC_080713.1:8421198-8561198 GCF_019097595.1 Hemibagrus wyckioides
TAGTGGACTAAAGCGATCTTTTATTCGAATTTGTTTTATTTATTTATTTATTTTGTCTCGTTTTTGAACCCCGAGTTCATTTTTTGTCGAAATGCTAATGAAAATGCCTGAGATGACAGAAAGGCCAAACTGAGGCGTGTACACTGAGACGCTGTAGGCTTGCGGCACGTGACCTCTCTCTCTCTCTCTCTCTCTCTCTCTCTCTCTCTCTCACAGAAGGACAGAAATGCTGATATTTGTTTTTATACTGTGTGGCTTCACTTTTTGTGGACTGTGTGTGTGTGAGAGAGACACACAAATCTCCCAGCAGGTAGAGGACAGAAATGCAGGTGAGTTCATTCAGTATTCAGTCCAAAGTTTAGTACAGTTGAATAATGAAGTGTGTTTCTTAACCTGCTTTATCCAGGGCCAGGACTGGAAACTGTGATTACATTAAACATGTTTACACTCCCTTGATCTGGTCACTGTTTGTAATGTACACTGTCCCAGAGAACCACAAGTCTGTTTTTTTTTTTTTTTTTGTTGTTGTTTTTTTACCGAGCCTTGTCAAATATTAGACTCATTCATTATACACCGATCAGGCATAACATTATGACCAGTGACAGGTGAAGTGAATAAGACTGATTATCTCATCATCATGGCACCTGTTAGTGAGTGGGATGTATTAAGGAGCAAGTGAACATTTTGTCCTCAAAGTTGATGTAAGGATTTGAGCGAGTTTGACGAAGGGCCAAATTGTGATGGCTAGACGACTGGAGCAGAGCATCTCCAAAACTGCAGCTCTTGTGGGGTGTTTCCGGTCTGCAGTGGTCAGTATCTATCAAAAGTGGTCCAAGGAAGGAACAGTGGTGAACCGGAGACAGGGTCATGGGCAGCCAAGACTCATTGATGCACGTGGGGGAGCGAAGACTGGTCCGATCCAACAGATGATCTACTGTTGCTCAAATTGCTGAAGAAGTTAATGCTGGTTCGGACAGAAAGGTGTCAGAACACGCAGTGCATGACGGGACAAAAGGGGGACCAGCACAATATGAGGCAGGTGGTCATAATGTTATGCCTGGCTGGTTTCTCTTATTTTCTGGATGTTTATTGGAGTATTTTTTATTCCTGTAGTTTCTTAAGACTGATCAGAGATGACATTTAAAGCTCTGCTTGTTTCCCATGTATTACAGGTAATTTACATGCACAGCAGAAGATTAGGCCCAACCATGGAATTTCCTCACATCCCTAATCCTTAATTTGACCACGTCATGTCCAAATTGCTAGATTTCCTACGCTCAAAGCACTATGGGCTATATTTTGTTTTACAGCATTTCATAACATCTCAAAAACTGTCTATCTAATGTCAGACACAATGAGGATAAACGGTTATCATATATTCACTGATCAGCCATAACATTATGACCACCTGCCTAATATTGTGTTGGTCCCCCTTTTGCTGCCCAAACAGCCCTGACCTGTTGAGGCATGGACTCCACTAGATCCCTGGCACCAAGAAGTTAGCAGCAGATCCTTTAAGTCCTGTAAGTTGCGAGGTGGGACCTCCATGGATCGGACTGGTTTGTCCAGCACATCCCCCAGATGCTCGATTGGATTGAGATCTGGGGAATTTGGAGGTCTAGTCAACGCCTCAAACTCGTTGTTGTGCTCATCAAACCATTCCTGAACCATTTTTGTTTTGTGCCACGGCGCATTATCCTGCTGCCACAGCCATCAGGGAATTCCGTTTCCATGAAAGGGTGTACATGGTCTGCAACAATGCTTAGGTAGGTGGTACGTGTCAAAGTAACATCCACAGGGATAGCAGGACCCACATTTTCCCAGCAGCATTACCCAAAGCATGACACCAGCTTGCCTTCTCCCCATAGTGCATCCTGATGCCATGTGATTGTGCCCAGATCACCACTGTTCCTTCCTTGGACCACTTTTGATAGATACTGACCACTGCAGACCAGGAACACCCCACAAGAGCTGCAGTTTTGGAGATGCTCTGATCCAGTCGTCTAGCCATCACAATTTGGCCCCTCATCAAACTCGCTCAAATCCTTACGCTTGCCCATTTTTCCTGCTTCTAACACATCAACTTTGAGGACAAAATGTTTACTTGCTGTCTAATATATCCCACCCACTAACAGGTGCCATGATGAGGAGATCATCAGTCTTATACACTTAGTCACAATTGACATATAATGTGTCAATTAAAATATTAATTTAAAAATATTTGTGTGGGTGTTTAGCCTGAAGGAGTACATGAGCAGATGTGCGCTCTCTTAACAGTGCTGAGTTTATGCAGGTTTTGCGAAATTAAGTTAATGCTTAATAGTTAGAGTTTATCGCAAAATATCACAAATATTGCCGCAAGGCCTTGTGGGTATGAAGCGTCGTCTTATTAACATCCGTATTGATCTTGTTACTGCTCTTAACACTATAATATGAATGTTTGTTTATGCTGGTATCTACAACAGTTGCTCTTGCACAATAACTTTGATTGGAGTCACAGCATACGTGAAATTTTTTATTTATTTTTGCTTTGGACAGTGTTTACGGAAGAGCAGGAGGCCAATACGTTTTTAGGACGCCACCTGCTGTACAACCGATTCGACTTTGAAATCTTCACTCCCGGGAATTTGGAGAGAGAGTGTATCGAGGAAGTGTGCAACTACGAGGAGGCGCGCGAGGTTTTCGAAAATATTCCAGACACAGTTGAGTAATTAGGTTCTTTCCGACCAGTACATTCTTCCACTAGGCCCGTGCCATCAGTCCATCCGCGCTACATTATGACTCATTACTAAGGCACACTTACATAACGTACAAGCTGTCTGGTTTACCTGCTGAATAGGTAAACTTGTTTGTCATGTTGAGCTATACAATGAACTTGATGTTACTGCATTTTTTTTTTGGTTTCATGACGTTTTGTTTGTTCTCAACAGGACACTTTCTGGAAACAGTATACACAGGGTAAGCTGGAACATTTTGTTTTATGACCTGTTGCTGTGTATTTCACTATTTTGTGTTTTTTTATACTTGGTTTTCAGCGCTGCAAAGTAATCTATTTTTTTATGATTACTTTACCATAGAAATCTTAAATCATTTAAAAAGTATTTTAAACAAAAATGCACAGGAAATTGAAATATTAAACCCTCATACATGTGTGCAAAACATGGGAAAGCCATCACATGAACAAATCACTGCCTGATCTTCTCCCTGTGTCCATATGGGTTTCCTCCATATTCTCTGGTTTCCTTCCACCTCCCTGAAAAGTGACCTTAGGTCAGCTATGCTAAATTGCCCCTCGGTGTAAATGAGTCTCTGCATGGTGTCCCATCCAGGGTACGTTCCCACTGTGCTCACATGGATCCACCACAACCATTTACCAGGATAAAGGATAAAGCAGTCACTGAAGACGCATGAATGAACGATTGAGTCAAGACCACGGGGCAGTTCATGTGAGGCGTTTACAAAAGTTGATTGCTCGCAAATAGTTTCAAACAGTCATTTAGCTATTTTTATACAGATGTTTTGGAGCTATATTTGCTATTTTATATATTTATCCATTCATTGTCAGTAACTGCTTTATCCTGGTCAGGGCTCTGATGAATCAGGAGGCTATTCTAGGAACACTGGACATGAGGTGGGAATACACCCTGCATGGAATGGCATGCGTGCACATTCACACCTAGGGGCAATTTAGATGAGCCAGTCCACTGACATGGTTTGGGATGTGGGTGGAAACTCAGACAGATGTGGGGAGAACATGTGAAACTGCACACAGGCAGTGACCTGACCTGAGCTGTCACATGGTGACCAATTTCTTTATATACTAGGATATATGTTTTATCTTTTGTTTTCTCTCATTAATATATTCTTAAAGCCAAACATCAGAAGAGAATGGAATGATCCATTTTTCTTCATCTTATCTGTCTACAGCTCTGTTTATCTGTAGTCCCAAACGAGCTCCTCCACTTTTTATAACCTGCAGTGACGAAATTTGTACAGGACACTAGTCTCTACGGATAAGCGCTTATCTTAGATTCAGTGCAATACTTGAGGCACACGGTATTTTTCTTTCTCCGTTATCTGCTTATAGCTCTCATAGATTCTCAAAGAGCATGACATAGCCTGGTGTAAAACACTGCAGGGTAAAGCACAGGGCAGTTAGGGAAACTGCGCTCTCATAAGACAAGAGTCTTCATTTTCAGTGGATGTGCCACTCCTGGGAATGTTTCCATGACATCATTATTTATAGCTTTACAGCTATAGATAACCATTTTAGTTATGTTTTACACTTTTAGTTTTGCTTTGTATCACTTCTCCCAGTAACAGGAAGCTGGGAGAAAAATTTCCCCCCTTTTATTTGTGATGTGGCAGTACAGGTTTGATGGCACTCCATTGTGAAATTTTAGAGAAATTAATATCACTTTGTCTGTCATGAGTTGTGTGTATGAATGAGCATTAATTTGGACTCTACAGCCTGTACACAATTCTCTGCTAATTTTATAACAATTAAAATAAGTCAGTCTGGTTATTTGTATCCTTAATATTAAACTTTTTGTGCATAACATGACAAGAAATAAAACAAAAATATACATTATCCACACAAAGTTAAGAACACATTTTCCCAAGTTAAAGGCATTGGTTTGCCAAAATACTGAAGGCTTAATTTTATACATGGTTACATTTCTTGTGGGTTTTTTTTTTTTTTTAAGGTCCTCAGGATAAAGGGCAAAAGATCGATGTGACCGCTCTGTTAGTGGGCCTCATCGCAGGTGGAGTGGCCATCATCATAGTGGGCCTCCTGGTCTGGTATACCTGCCAGAACAGTTGCAGAAATAAGTAAGGATGCACTGCACAGAAATGTATTCATGCCGGACAATATATTTTTATCAAAGCCATCACGCACGTTTGTTGAGGTTATCAGATGTTTAGAAAACTAGAGTAAGAGCACATTTTTATGTTACCTGCCTTACTGCTGTTGAATGTGAATGCTGTGTGAAACAGTTGAGTTGTAAATACATTTTCTGTAGTACTTTTTTTTCTTCCCTCAGGATAAGGTACGTAGCTTGATGGTTATGTTTATTCCAGTACAGTTTGGCTTTCAATAGAAAATCATTAGAACGAGTAACTGTAAAACTATATTATTCAAATCTATGCAAAGAACACATCATTTACAGCGGTGGTGGGCCGTCAGGCCCAGCAAGGCCTTCTCTGCTGGCCTAAACAGCAGTGATCGGAATCACTGACTTGCATTTTAATATATTTAATATATTTTCCATGAATGTATATGAAATTATTCCCAATAGTCTATTCTCTACATTTCATAGCTTTTCTCTTGGTTGCGCTGCTTCCAGTAGTGTATATTTATGAGTGTAAATATGAGTGTTTATGAGTATTTATAAGAGTATTTATCCAATCATATTTCAGCCAGTGGCTGACATCATGTGTTGCCAAGGTGAAAGAAATCTGCCTTAAGGCGTTCAGAATCAATAGTGCAGGCGCCCGGAGCTTAAAATAAGTGGCAATGAAATTGTTACATTAACCAATCAGATTTCGAGTTGGTGTCACTGGGGCCATCTAGCAGGCGTACGATCAGCAATTTCCCGTCCTTTGATTGGATAATTGGAGTAGTCAGAGGCAGCGAACCGCACAAACTAAATAAAATATATATATATATTTTAACTCACAATGGCTGACAGAGGAGAAGAAATCGATTTGGTCGCAGACATCCTTACAAATGCATTTTCAAGGCGGACTGTAATAAAATGGACTATTCCTTGTGAGGTGTGAAATACTGTAGTCTAATTTCCTTTTTACTTTGCTATTTAACAATTGATTAGTATCTAATACCATGGCGTCATAATGATGGTATAGAGGTGGATTAATTCAGGAAGGATTTACACCAGTGAAGGCCTAGGTGTGAAATGCACGGCCCGCCACTGGTTTACAGTAGATGACTGATACTGGTGTCATGTCACAAAGACTTGAGTAAATGTCACACCAGTGTGGGAAAGTACTAACATTAAAGCATATCCCGGTGGTCTGGACAGTTAAAAACAATAGTATATGTCGTTTTTCTGTAAGAAGTAAAATTTACAGCTGAGTCTTGTACTCCAGAGAAGAGTGTTTTTGTTTTAACATTATAGTTGCTTTCTGGAATATCAATGATTTTATCTATATTATAGTATAACTGTGTGTGTGTGTTTGTGTCAGGCCCATTAGGCCCCGTTCGAGACGCAGTAATGCCTCTGTGATCATTAGGAGGCTGGAGGAGGTATCGCTGCACCCTATCCCTGCTCCTCCTTTATCAGATGACATGGAAGCACACGGTCTCCCCTCGTACGAGCAGGCCATCGCTATAACTGGACCACACGATGCTCCACCACCACCATATCCTGGGTACACAAACACACGCACATTCACACTAATGCTTTGAGCGAAATGCTTTTTTTGGGTACAACATTCCAACCTATGAAATGTTGTACCCATGGAATTGCTGTTTCTCAGGTTACATGGGACAGACAGTACTCCTGTAGGCTGTTGTACATGTACACTTCTTATATACACCTACTCATTAAGGCTTCTGCAGATTGGAGCATCATATGCATTTAAAGGGAGCATATCATAACAAAAAAGCAAACTGGAACTTAGTATGGCCCTGGTCTCAGTTTTAGATGCTCCATTCACAGTCTGTGGAGCATCTGGTATCTGACTATTCAAGCACACATTTATTTCCAAAGACTGTGATCTCTTCTGTAAATTTTTATTATTGAATATCTGTCTGTTTGTAGTTTCTATGGTGATGTGCCTGAGAGAGATGTCATGTTGAAAAAACAGACTGCAATTTCAGTAGAAGTCAAACTTTGCCTTTATATCATTAACAGTAATACCCAACAATAGCTATTGTTATATTATAATAGCTATAGAATAACACACACAACCACAACAAACAGGTTATAGATCACTTCAAAATACAAACTCACTCACTTAGAGGAAGAGTAATAAGTATTTTTACTGTTGGGTCTTTTTTTTCGGTTAATTGACGATTATTTATATTGTACTTTCTGAAGAAATATGTTATCATTATTCATGTAATGATTATCCATCCATCCAACAATCTGTCTGTTCATCTATATAGTGGGTTGGAACAGTATTTAGGCCACTTAGTTATTGTACACTTGAGTGTGTTGCATTTTTAACTTAAAATGATGAAGCACAAACACGTGCACATTTATTAAAATAGTAAATAGGCGAAGGTGTGCCATATAGCGCTCAGGTGCATCCTGTTTGCTTTAGAGAGGTCTCTAGAGCTTGGCTTCATTTGTTTGGACGTGATTTTAGAAAGGTGCATGTATGTGCGCATGTGTGAGAACAAAAAGACAAGGTATAAAGTCCAAGGAACTCTTTAGACCTCCATGATCATATGATGTCAAGACCTAGATTTGGGCAAGGGCTTGAAAGTTCTAAGGAGAACAGTGGGCACCATCATTGTGAAATGGAATACGTTTGGAACAACCTCTTCCATGAGCTAACCATCTGGGCAATACTCAATAATCGGACAGGATGGCCATTAAGTCATGGAGGAGACCAAGAATCCAGAGTTTCAGAAGTCCTCCGCAGAGATAGGAGAAACTGCTGGAAGGAGAACTCTCACAGATGTACGCCATTAGTTAGGTTTTTATGGTAGAGTCTCACAACAGATGCCACTCTTTAGTAAAATACATATGGCAGCTAATTAAGGGAGCATGAAGAATAAGATTCTCATGTCTGATGAGAAATAAATCTGGCCTTAAATCAACTGGTAATGCCATTCATGTGGTCAAGATACCCAAATCCAGGTGTGCAAGATTTATTGAGAATTGTCCAAGAAGTCTCAAAGCTATAATCACTGAATAAAGGGTCTGAATACTTATCTAAATAAGAGATTTCAGTTTTTTGATTTTATCTAATTTTGGAAATATTACTAAAAGCTTTGTCATCATCAGCTATTGTTGAGGAAGAAAGCTAAATCTAAAGGGCTTAGAAAACTTTCCATACCCACTCTACATACATTGATCATTCATCCATACATACATGCACAAGTGTACTAAACTTCATTATATCTTATTTAATATACACTGATGCTACAGCCTCTCTGATTGATTGATTGATTAATTGCAAATCTATCCTATCTTTTTCCGCAGGTCGAGACCAGGCACCATTCGACGATAACCCAAATCCGTCAAAGCTGGAGCGGGTGTTTTTTGTATTTAAACCAGAAACTGTAATTTGTTTATTTCAGAATCTCTTATAGAGCTGGCTTGGTTATTAATAATGTACTGCTTTGACACTAATTATAAAGTTGACATGTATCAGTTTAATTTATCTAGCGTTTTGAACGCTTCATTGCTTCTACATTTTGCAGTGCTGCAAACGTAGTTAGTTAGTTGGCCAGGTCATTTCAGTTTACACTTGTGAACGAAGCACACTAAGATTACACTAAATGCAAATAGTCTATAATGCAGATGAAGGAAAATGGTGAAAGTTTTTATGAAGAAGTTTGTGAATACTGCAATAGACCTCAGTTTTATTTCCCAGTAACACTGACCTACCAAACCATACCAGCTTTACCTCGTTTACCTCTCTATTTGATGATGGTTGTAGATATGTTCATAATTAATGACTAAATATTTCTTTATTTTGTTAATTATGTCTATTTTTTTTGTCCTGCTGTTAAATGTGGAAACACAGTTCAGATCACTGTTCTGTTCATTGAGATTAATGCAGCTCTTTTTCTTCTAGAGAAAAATGATGTGGTTTTGGGGGAAATACGATGGTCAAACCAAGTCTTCTCCTTGTAGCTTTGCTTTTAAAGTTTTGATAATTCAGTCACTTTGCCACAATAAATAGAGCATTTATTTATGTTTAACATAAAGTAATTAATGAAATAAATTAACATGAAAATACTTTGTGTTTCATGTATACCAACACATGACCCAAATAAACTTTATGGGTATTTATGATTTATTTTTTACGTTATGCATGACTTTGTGTGTTTATTATTATTAGTAGTAGTAGTAGTATTTACATTCAAATAAAATGGCAGTATTATGATTGTTAATAATAATAACAACAATAATAATAATTATTATTATTAGTAGTAGTAGTAGTAGTAGTAGTAGTAGTATTTGTACGTTTATATTTTATATAGTGATTGGAAAATAAGATTAAGAGAATAAACAAATAAATATTTTTAAAATATCCACGATCATAATATGTACAAGGATAAAAGTACTTGAGGATAATAGGTTTTTATTATCTTGTATATATTATTTTTTTTATAATAATTTTTTATTATTATTGGTAGCAGTAGTAGAATAAACATGTCTTGAATCAATAATACGGTTAGTCGATATGCAAGTATAATAAGAATGCTTTATTATTTCTAAGTATTGATGACCTATTTCTGTTTAGAAATATTTATGTATTTTATTTCATTTGTAATACACCAAGAATTTAGGTGTATAAATTGCAAAAATTAAAAAAAACTATGTTTATTATTATGCAATATACAGTATCATTTGAAGTAATCACTTATTCATAATATCTAACGAAATTTACACATTTTTAGTCATCGTATATTATGGATAGAGTTTTATTATGGATAGAATTTTATTAATAATATTATTACAGTTCAATTAAGGGGGGGGAGAAAAGTGGGAAAGTGTAAAACTTCCAGCTCCAGTCGGAAGTGGTTGCTGGGAAATGAGCCAAAATGGGGAGCACCAGCACCGCCGCCGCCGCCGCCGCCGTGCACGACTGAGTGTGTTTGTTTTTTATTTTGAAGAGTTTATTACACACACGCTGACCATCACACAGCTTTCCCATCTCTCCATGCGGAAACCCGGCGCATTAATCCGTATGAACATGTGAACGCGTTGCGCTTAATGTGTGAATGTTCCACAAAACTCCGTCGGGAAACAGCGTGAGTCCTGAGCCCGTCGCGGGAGGATGGACGGACGCTACATGGGTTCGGGCTTCACGGAGCGGCGTGCCACATCAGGCGACACCGCGGATTGGGCCTACAGCAACCCGGCCAGGTAGGGACAGAGAAAGAGGACAGGGACGGGGAAAGCTCCCCGAGGAAAGGCCGGTGTAGGAAAGGCCTTAGGATTTTAGTATAAATATAACTAGACATTTTCAAAGTCATGCACTTTCTTTTAGAATGTGTTCGATAAAAACTTGGAGCGCACTAACAAACTAGTTTCTTAGGAAAATAGACTTTTTGCACGCTGATTATCTTTTTTTTTCCCCCCACATGTGAATGCAATGGGATTTTTTTTTTTGTTATGTAAAAGAGCTGTATAAACTCTTATCTGTATATTCTACCTTGCAACAGTTTCGTTATTAATCAGAATAGATTGTGCCCCATGCAGTCGTTAGCCATTAGCTGCAATGTAAATAATCATTGATGAGCCACGTGTCTGCAACTTTGGCATTGTTATTGCGGTTCGGTCCGGTATCGATTGCAGCACACACCGCTGGCACAGCACTAGCATGTGCATGGACTTTTATCTGTTATTGCACATGTGAAACAAACAGTGTGTAAGGGTGCGAGACTCAGTATTTGTTTGTTTTTACATTCCTTCTCGGACGAATTATGTGTGGGGGGGGAAAACATTATATAATCATTGATTTTTGTCAGCTTTTTGCTATGTCTTAGAGAAAGTCCTAGCTTCTTTTCAGAATCCTCCTCCTGATTTTGTTTGTGTTTACGTTTTCCTCTTGTCAGTCATTTCATAGACACGCCCCCAAGTGCACCTTGATCACTCATTATGAAAAAGAAGGTGCAATGTTGGCTTTCCCCCGAATCTGAATAATCAACTGATATATATGAGAAGTGATAATAGTCATAATGGTAACTCTAGTTAGTGTGCTAATTCTCTGTTCATGGTGACTTTTAAGTTGTAATTTGCCGGTTGGTCGTGGTAGGTTAGTGGTTAAGGTGTTGGACTCCTGATCGGAAGGTTGCCCTCCCCACCCCTCCGAGCAAGGCCCTTACCCCTCATTTGCTCAGTTTTCTAAAATAACAAAATAAATTGTAAGTTGCTCTGGTTGAGAGCAAATGCCAGAACATGTAAATGTGAGGTCATTTCACACTTTGGCACGAACTTCAAACGGTCTGAGATCGCAGCGTCGCATCAGTGGATAATAGTGAGTACTGTTAGTAATAAGCTAGCTGGTTAATTCAAACGCTGATGATGACCTTATCAGAACACTGATTGCTATGGTCAATGTTTTAGAGTTAAGCATTATTTATTAACTGATCTAAAGCCAATAGTAGTTGAGACGATTAGCTCAAGTTGAAGCGAGTTGAAATCCATGATGAAGGGGCGTTTTTGGTGGTTTTTACTGCCTGTAAGTGGGGACTTAAGTTGCCACCTCGCCTCAAATGCAGCATGGCCCTAGCTGAACCGTCGTAAGGCTTACTGAGTAAAAAAAATCAAGGATCCAAAGATACACTATATTGGCAAAAGTTTTGGGACACCCCTCCAGATGATTCCTGTACTCAACGCCTTTGGGATGAATTAGGGTGGAGACTGTGAGCCCAGCCTTCTTGTCCAACATCAGTGCCTGACCTCACAAATGCACTTTTAGAGGAATGGTCAAAAACACAGCCTTCCCAGAAGAGTTGAAGCTGTTATAGCTGCAAAGGGCGGGTCAACTCCATATTACATTCATGTGCATGTAAAGGCAGATGCTTCAGTTTTGGCCTGGCTCACAGTCTGCGCTCTAATTCATCCCAAAGGCGTTCTATCAGGTTGAGGTCAGGACTCTGTGCAGGACAGTCAAGTTCCTTCACACCAAATTCTCACATCCATGTCTTTATGGACCTTGCTTTGTGCACTGGTGTGCAGTCATGTTGGAACAGGAAGGGGTCATCCCCAAACTGTTCCCACAAAGTTGGGAGCATGAAATTGTCCAAAATGTCTTGGTATGAAGCTGAAGCATTAAGAGTTCCTTTCACTGGAACTAAGGGGTCAACCCAACCCCTAAAACACAACACCTGAATTTAGTGATTTGGAGGGGAGTCCCAAGACTTGTCAATATAGTGTAGAAGGGCAGGTGTTCACAAAGATCTGAGAATCCCCTTGTTATAACTGTATGTTACATAAGCCCTAAAGATGGGTTTTAACTGACCACTTTGCTGTCTCTGACTAATATCACATATTGTTAAAGAATTCTTCACCCTTAGAACATGACATTCTAAGTAAGGTCCAGTGCAGTTGCGACCGAAGACGACTAAAGCTATGAAGTACTGCATTGTTAGACATTTTTATTTGAAGACCGCTGCTATGATGCACATCTATAAGTAACCAATAGAAGGGCTGAATAGGATGACGTGACTCACAGGACAGCTACATATACAATAGTCTCATTAGTTCAGTGTAAAGAAAAACATCCAACAGAAAAATATCCTTATTAGTTCAAGTACACGTTGTTTTATTTCCCGAGCCCATTTTCTGCTCAAGTCACGCTGAGCGATGATGAAAGAAGGATTTACTTTATTGTATTTTAAACCACAGGTCCATCAATAGCGGATCTTCTTCATATAAGCTGGTGTGTAGAACACATCATTGCACAATCTGCTATAGAACGAAGCCAAGATTTTAATGAGGACCAGTCAACAAGTAATAATCTTAAATGGGTGCTGTAATCGCACAGTCTAAAACCAGCTTAACTGTGAGGATCACCAGATGGAGAGTATTGCAAAACTTTGGTTCTGTACAATTGACAAATGCTATGCACATGTATTTGTTCAGAGTTCTGTTTATGACCCATTTTTAGCAATAAGGATGATGTCCTAATACTTTACACGTCTATGGTTATAATGATCAGGTACATCATTTTAGTGTGGTTATTACAATGTTATGAATGATACAGAACAGCAATTCCACACCGAGTTCAGATCCTAAACACCTTGCTACAGAAGGGTGTAAATTTCCTGTAGTTAAATTTGCAACATAATGAGCTGCTGTCTTTTTTTTTTTTTTTTTTTGCACAAAATGGTAAACGAAACCTTAGGATGCAGTGCAAACGGATACGCGAACCAAAAGCAAAATGACTCCACTCCCGAGCACTTTCTGCGGTTCGATACGAGTGTTTATTGAATCCGCAGAGTCCCCCTTTTTGAGTTTGAATATGCCTATTCTGGGTCATGTCCAGACCACACACACATACACATACACAGCAGGGCTAAATCTGAACCTTTTAAACATTCTTTCTCATGCACAATTAAATTTACCCTCTTATGACCTACGCATTACTGAAGCTAGTACTGAGAAATCAGCGCATGAGATACACTTAGCTGTTCCATTTTACTTCACTTACCGTTTTTGTCTGATTTTACTTTTCGTCAGAAAACAGAAACACTTTTTGGTGGTGTGATGCAGGCCTAACATGAAACCGAGTTAGTCTTACTTTAGCCAATCTAGCCGTTCTATTCTACTCGCAACAATTACAATTTCACATTTATTAAGGAATAACACGTTGCACTTTTTATCCATTTTTAGTTACATTTAATGTTATGGAACATTTACAAAACATGTTCTTGTTATCACTGATGTAATAACTGATATACACTATGTTGCCAAAAGTTTTGGGACGTCTGCCTTTACATGCACATGAATGTAATATGGAGTTGGCCCGCCCTTTGCCGCTATAACAGCTTCAACTCTTCTGGTAAGGCTTTCCACAAAGTTTAGGAGTGTGTTTATGGGAATTTTTGACCATTCCTCTAGAAACTCAATTATGATGTCAGGCACTGATGTTGGACGAAAAGGCTGGGCTCACAGTCTCCACCCTAATTCATCCCAAAGGTGTTGAGTACAGGAATCATCTGGAGGGGTGTCCCAAAACTTTTGCCAGTATAGTGTATCTTTGGATCCTTGATAGATTTTTTTTTTACTCAGTAAGCCTTACGACGGTTCAGCTAGGGCCATGCTGCATTTGAGGCGAGGTGGCAACTTAAGTCCCCACTTACAGGCAGTAAAAACCACCAAAAACGCCCCTTCATCATGGATTTCAACTCGCTTCAACTTGAGCTAATCGTCTCAACTACTCTTGGCTTTAGATCAGTTAATAAATAATGCTTAACTCTAAAACATTGACCATAGCAATCACTGTTCTGATAAGGTCATCATCAGCGTTTGAATTAGCCAGCTAGCTTATTACTAACAGTACTCACTATAAGGTCTGGCTCGCAATCTCTGCATTCTATCAGGTTGAGGTCAGGACTCCTTGAGGTTGAGGTTCCTCCACACCAAACTCGCCCATCCATGTCTTTTATGGACCTTGCTTTGTGCACTGGTGTGCGGTCATGTTGGAACAGGAAGGGGTCGTCCCCAAACTGTTCCCACAAAGTTTGGAGCATGAAATTGTCCAAAATGTCTCGGTATGCTGAAGCATTAAGAGTTCCTTTTACTGGAACTAAGGGGCCCCTGAAACACAACACCTGAATTCAATGATTTGAGAGATGTCCCAAAACTTTTGGCAATATAGTGTATATTCTATGAGGTTAAAGTTACTGAACACTTGTACTGGAGACTCCTTCAATAAGTGTTAAGTAAATCCTTACAGAACAAGTTTTGTTTTTTAATCATTTTTATTAGGCTTAGATTATGTGGATATTATAGTTAACAAATAAGAACCTATACTTGTTGTGGCGACTGTCTAATAGATATTTATGGAACTTTTATGTAATCAGTCTCAGCATTTTGTAACAGTCAGTATGTTTTGGGTTATGAGTCCTAAGGACAGAGGAGTTTGAAGTGTCTCTGTCACATGACGGCTATTTTCTTTTCTTATTAACTAAGAGAAAGCAAAAATGAGAGACTGTTGCATGAATGACTGTTTATAAATGCTTTAAGTGAGTACACATGCACAGCATTGAATGTAATTATAAAGTGGTGTTTACTGATAAATAAAAGCAGAATCCTTGCACACCACCCTTGCATCGATTATTTCCATGCTTTTTTAATCAACGCCTCCTGACCAATCAGATTTAAGAATGTAAAGTGCTGGGGTGTAAAGCCAGATAATAACTACATAAATAGTATTGTAGGCAAATCATTCAAATTGACTTAAATGGGCAATTCCAGCATTTTGGATATGACTTTTCAGCTTGTATTGACTTGCAAAGTGTCTCTTTGCCTGCAGAATCCCAGGTTCAGCGGACCAGTTTCAATAGATAAATATGCAAAGCAAGGTCCATAAAGACATGGATAAGCGAGTTTCGTGTGGAGGAACTCAACCTGATAGAACACCATTGCGATAAATTAGAGTGGAGACTGCAAGCCAGACCTTCTTGTCCAACATCAGTGCCTGACCTCACAAATGCTCTTCTAAAGGAATGGTCAAAAATTCCCATGAACACACTCCTAAACCTTGTGGAAAGCCTTCCCAGAAGAGTTGAAGCTGTTATAGCTGCAAAGGGCGGGCCAACTCCATAATATATTCATGTGCATTTAAAGGCAGATGCTCCAGTTTTGGCCTGGCTCGCAGTCTCCACTCTAATTCATCCCAAAGGTGTTCCATGGGGTTGAGGTCAGGACTCTGTGCAGGCCAAGTTCCTCCACACCAAACTCACTCATCCATATCTTTATAAACCTTGCTTTGTGCACTGGTGCACTGTCATGTTGGAACAGCGTCAGGGCTGTTTTTCAAAAGGGGGACCAATACAATATTAGGCAGGTGGTTATAATGTTATGTCTGGTCGGTGTATAGTAATAATCAACATAAAATAATAATTTATATTACTTGAACAAACCTTCAAATCTCCTCTGAAATCTTTATTAGAAAACTTTACTTTATTAGAAGTATCTGTCTCAAACGAGAGCAGGTTCCTACTCAGGAGTAGCCTTGAACAGACACGTTTAGCTAACTTTACAGATGAGTTTATGGGATTTGTCTGGACTGCACTTTGGCTCTGAGTACCAGAAAGATCGCCGATGTTGTAATCATAAAACTTTACTTCTTGACCATGTTCACTAACAACAAAGCTCTCAATAGTCTAGTGTGCCTTCAACTTCTCCTAGTATAAATGATCAGGGTGTCCATGACATAAGTATATATGTCCAGCCATCGATAGGCTAGAACACTGCTTAGGATTATTTAGCCACTGATGGGACACCAAGAGACCAAGATTTGTCTTCTAGAGTTACAAAGTGTTAGTGTAACTGAATGGCACTGCTGCCTTTTAGTGGTAGTCCATAATTATAATTTACGCTTATGTCAATCTTATTCCTAAATAATCTTGTTGGTAAATTCTAACCAAATAAAGTCAGTTTGCTAGGCTACACAGGTCTTTTTAAAGTCATTAAGCCTGCATTTTGTCTGGATGGATGGATGGATAGACACAGACAGACAGATGGATAGATAGATAGACAGACAGACAGACAGATGGATGGATGGACGGATAGACGGATGGGTGGATGGATGGATGGATGGATGGATGGATGGTTGGTTGGATGGATAGATAGACGGACGGACGGATAGACAGACAGGCGGATGGATTGATGGATGGATAGACATACAGATGGATGGATAGATGGATGGATGGATAGACAGACAGATGGATGGATAGACGGACGAATAGATAGATAAATAGATACCACTGATATTTAATCAGTGTCATAATAAGATAAGGTAAGGTAAGATACCATAGATAGATAAATAGATACCACTGATATTTAATCAGTGTCATAATAAGATAAGATAAGGTAAGATACCATAGATAGATAAATAGATACCACTGATATTTAATCAGTGTCATAATAAGATAAGATAAGGTAAGATACCATAGATAGATAAATAGATACCACTGATATTTAATCAGTGTCATAATAAGATAAGATAAGGTAAGATACCATAGATAGATAAATAGATACCACTGATATTTAATCAGTGTCATAATAAGATAAGATAAGGTAAGATACCATAGATAGATAAATAGATACCACTGATATTTAATCAGTGTCATAATAAGATAAGATAAGGTAAGATACCATAGATAGATAAATAGATACCACTGATATTTAATCAGTGTCATAATAAGATAAGGTAAGGTAAGATACCATAGATAGATAAATAGATACCACTGATATTTAATCAGTGTCATAATAAGATAAGGTAAGATACCATAGATAGATAAATAGATACCACTGATATTTAATCAGTGTCATAATAAGATAAGATAAGGTAAGATACCATAGATAGATAAATAGATACCACTGATATTTAATCAGTGTCATAATAAGATAAGGTAAGATACCATAGATAGATAAATAGATACCACTGATATTTAATCAGTGTCATAATAAGATAAGGTAAGGTAAGATACCATAGATAGATAAATAGATACCACTGATATTTAATCAGTGTCATAATAAGATGGTAAGATGTCCATATCATGCAATTCAGTAATATTTTACAGATTGATTAATAGAGGTTTCAGTGCTTGCTGCTGGATAAAGAATATGGTGATTTTTTATGGGGTGGGATTATGCAATCAAAATAATATGAGTAGTGTTTGTCTATTAGGAAAGAAGCTAGCTGTTGTCTGTTGACCATTATCCAGTTCCACTTTTAATCATTTGGGCACAAACTCGCTTTCACTTGGAAAAAAAACAAGCACAGTTCTTGTTTCAAAGGTCAGGTTAAAAGCTAATGAGATAACCATTCTAAATAATGTCTTTTAATTCTTAATATTATTCACTTCAAGCCTGCCAATCACTTTGTACCAATCATGTACCTATTGAATGATCTATGATGAATAGCCGAGAGCTGTAATTAGGATGCATGTTTAACCAACATATAAACAGCTGCCCAGGATAACAGACAAGCTTTTATTTACATGGAGCACAGTGGCAGATGTGAGCTACAATGCAAATAAGAAATTTCCAGCTGTGTTAGATATGATCTGGTGTTTCTCGTTTTCTGTTGACGAGTTAAAAGGTATTGTGTTGATTTTAAAAAATTGTATTTTCTCAAGTTTCCATTCTTTTATATTGTTTTTAGGTGTTTTTCTCTGAATTCTGTATAATTTGATGTTCACACTATAACATGCTATGAGAATGTGGTAAAGGAAAGAAGCTGATGCTAACCGAGCAAGTAAAGTGACTGATATTTATTTGTCCCACTTTTGTTTATTATTAAAGGTCATAATATACGTTATGTTTTGGCTTTTCCCTTCAGGGGTGGCCACAGCGAATCATCTCTCTCTCCAACTATCCCTATCTTCTGCATCCTCAACACTCGCACCCACTAGCTTCATATCCTCATTTATTACACCCATATACCTCCTCTTTGGCCTTGCTCTTTGCCTCCTGCCTGGCAGCTTCATGTCCAACATTCTCCTACCAATATACTCACTCTCCCCCCTCTGGACATGTCCAAACCATCTTAATCTGTCCTCCCTAACTTTCGTCCCCCGAATGTCCAACACGAGCCGTCCCTCTGATGTACTCGTTCCTAATCCTGTCCAACCGTGTCACTCCCAAAGAGAACCTCAACATCTTCAGCTCTGCTACCTCCAGCTCTGACTCCTGTCTCTTCCTCAGTGACGCTGTCTCTAAACCATACAGCATGGCCGGTCTCACCACTGTCTTGTACACCTTCCCCTGATTCTCGCTGATATTTTTCTATCAGAAGAACATGTTTCTAATATATAGGGAAATACCACTCTGACACCGCGGTGGACTGGTATCGGTTCTGTATTTTCTGCCGTTAACTTAATGTCATGTCTGACACGAAACCCACTCACGTCTGACATCCGGATAGGAGTTGTCAAATAAATTGCCATAATTCCTTTGAAGTTTCACATCAAAAAAGGTTACAAGAAGTTGGCGTGGGTGCTGTAAGGTTGTCAGTTTGGATCAGTATCACATATTGGCATATCTATCATGAAAAAAATGGGAAAGGTGAAATCGGTGCATTACTACTTACATTTACGGTCTATTGATATACTAGATATAATGGTTTGTTGAAATACTAATGTTTCCAGAATGCCTTATTGCCTTAACTGTATGTTGTGCAATTGTGTTCCTGTTAGCTCCAGTTATGGTGCGACTCACATAGAGACGGAGCTTCCACAACGGCAATCCTACGCCTCAAGTCATACTCTCACTACCTACACCACCTCTCAACACCCCACAGGTGAGGATATACAGGGAACCGCCTCAAACATGAAGCAATAATAAACTTAGCATAGGCTCACCTTTCTTTGCAAATATTTTATTTTTATTCTATGCTGTCCTTTTCCCGGGTAGGTGTGTCTGGTGTCTTTGATACCGGTCTGCACACTACAGGAGGCAGCACTGCTGAATCGCCAGTCATGAATTTCATCACTTCCATTGAATCCCGAGGCCTTCAGGCTGGACCTGGAGCCACATCTTTACTTCCCCAGTTCAGGACTTCACCATGGCAGACTGGTAAAAGAACAGTTTCTGATATCTATAAGAATATGCATGTAAACAGTGTCTTATTTCTTTAATAGAGTGGCCTGATTCAATCTGTTGAGCAATTAGGACCCAGGTTACCAGGCATCTTTGTGACAGCTTTGTGATAAGGTTCATATTTAGCTGAACAGCTTGTTCCATTTTCTCTTATGGTTCCCTTTCTAGGCACAAATTCTTCAACAGAGCTTTTTCTTACTGGAGCTCTCCCTTCTTCTGGAACATTTCCTACCCTATCAGCTCTTTCTTCCTACCAGCACCCCGGCACCTTTCCCACTCGGAGTTTTGCTACCACATCAGCATTAACTGTACAGCACACTACATTTAGCCCTTCAAATGGCCTGCTTTCACCTAATGATCCTCTACTTCAGATCAAATCTTCTCAAACCACTGTGCCAACAGCTTTTGCCTTTGATCGCCTGGGTGGTGCTGCCTTGGGTTCAAGCCTTCCAATCCAGTCATCCACATATCGTTCAGCCCAGGAGTCTGCACCACATCTCCTCCAGCCACAATTCAGCCTTCTACCCTCTCCTTTGAGTAACTCTCAGCAGATTCTGCCACCTTATGGAGCCCCGATTTTTTCCAGTTCCATCGAACGAGCACTTCAGCGTGAATGTAGTGTCATCAAGCACCATCAGCGGCCTTCCAGCACCCAGCCAGTCCAGCAGCAGCTGTCTGTCAGTGCACAACACTCTTTGCAAGATTACCTACCTGAAGATACTGATGTCTCCTTCCAGGATCCTTCTCGTCATACACCAGTTCCAAACAGCCCTAACGGAATTCCCAATCAGGCCATTAATAGCACCTCTCAGCAGAAGACTCCCACAGTGCAGCTGCGACAAACACATTCCTCGTCTTTACCCTCCTCAGGGTTTTCCTCCACATGTGGAACGAAAGCCAAGGATGAGTCAAACGAAACAGCAGAGGATCTTGGAGAGGGCTCAGAGTTGCATGATCAGGCAGCCTCATCACCCATGCAACAGCATAGGTATGCTTCCACAAGCCAGAAACAGAGTTCTGTGATTGCTAGCCAGTCACAGCCGGCACAGCTTTCCAGTTTGATGTCCGTTAGCCCTTCACAGACATACATTACATCTCAAAGTCTCATGGGCAATCTCAGTGAACCACAAGCCTTCTCTCCCAATCAGTCAGAGAAACTACCTTCTATATACAAAACGTTGCCATTGTTGGCTGCTCAATCAGAAACTGAGACATCTGTAAGCCACTCTCATATGTACGCTTCTGGCCAAAAGCACATAATGGCTTCAGCGTCAAACAGAGAGGAGTATGATGAGCAGGCGCAAAGACTTTGTATGGGCAATGCCTCTCACAGTTATTCTTCCAGTCACTCTCAGAGTTTGTCCACTGTCAGTTATTATGCCCAGGTACCAGAATCTGTTAGTCCCTCTCAGAGCTATGCATCAGGTCAGTCTCTCACACCAAGTCCTCCTTTCTCTTCCTCCTATGGCCACAGCTTACCATCCAGTAATTCCACCCAAGATTACAACCTAATGCAGCCTTCTCCAAGCAAGACAGATGGTATGCTGCTGCAGCAGACTCAGAAATACTTGCTTCCTGAGCAGTCTTCATCCTCCACTGCCACTTATACACAAGCCATCCAGAACAACCAGTCCTCAGTAGATCAAAACCCAGCCTATGGCAAAAAGAAAGAAGATGAGAGCCTGTTCCTTACCTCCAAAGAAAACTGTGGAGAGCTTCCTATTCATAATATGCAGGCATTACAACAGGCTTCAATCAGTAGTTCTACCCAGACTGTCGCAAACAGTGTCGTTGGGGTACAGAGCAATGTGGTATATGTTGTTTCAAAATTGGAAGACAGACATGCACATAGCGTGATCCGAAGCAACTCTCGATCCGACGATCAGTTAATAGGCCTTGCACCAATGTCCTCCACGAAGGATGAGAGAATGAGTACTTTAATTGGGCAGTTGGTAAGCCCTGCCCATTCTCATGTAAGCTCTGGCACAAAAAACAGCTCTACATTGATGCAGTCCTCCCATATAGCCTTGAGCACTGACCAGCTGAAAGAACACCCTGTGCTTCTCAAAGTTCCTACTGTTCAGCAAGAGGACCAGCAAACTCAGAGTAACCACGGCGATCAGAGGCAGTTGCCACAGGAACAGCCACAGTTTGTTCAGCTACCTAGTGCCCAAGTCTTACTGGAGCCTTCACAGATGATCCTTCTTCAAAAACCTTTGCTCCACACAGGGTCAAATCAGTCTAAGCCAGTCCAAATGCAACCAGTTTCAGTTCAGTTCCTGCAGATGAATAATGAAATCCTGAACTCTACAGTCAGTACGATTGAGATTCCACAGATAAGCCACCAAGCTGTGGAGTCCATGAAGCAACACCTGGTACAAAAGGACAGTTTTAACAATGCGACACATCAGCATGATTCTAAGCAGCACTTTACCTTAAGTTCCATCTGCTTCCCTGATTCCATGCTAATGGCAGATGAGAGGAACATTCTGTCCAATGTGGATGACATCCTAGCTGCCACAGCAGCTGCCTGTGGAGTCACGCCACAGGACTTTAAAACCTCGTCTTCTGAAGCGGACTTGGCGTCGATATCCAGCCCTTCAGACTCTAAGTGCCACTATGAGGTAGTTAATAATAACAAGCATGAAGCTAATAGTTTCTCTTCACAGCATTTGATCTCAAGCACACAGACCCTTTCTTTGTCTGTAAATGGTGGACAGATAACAACAGACATGCACAAAGAAGTCGAAGGGCACCAAGCATTTACACCGACAAACTCTCACACACAGCGAAACAACTCGAAGCATGAAATATCCGAGAAGGTGACGAATAATCACAAGAAAAACGAGGTATTACCCAAGGGACTTACTAGCAATGATTCATCTCTGAATTCTGATGGAGGTACTATAAACACGTTTGACAACAACCACACAGACTTTCACCTAACCTCCCAGGAATATAACACTACTAGCTTTGAAAAAACAGACGCCATATCAAAAAATAAGATTCAGCCGAAAGTAGTGAAGAGTGTTAAGGTGGAGGAAAAGTTTGCGGAATGCTCCTCCGATGGTCTTGCTAAGAAGCGCGCCAGGTCAAAAGCTTTTTCCAAGCAAGCTAGCGAAGATGAAAATGGTCAGCCTAAATCTCAAAAAAGATGTGGTCAAGTCAAGCGACAGAACTCCAAAGGAAGTGAGACAAGTTCATCCTCTACCTCTGAGGGCTGTATTGATAGCTACCAGCAACAGGAAAGAATCCGGCAAAAAATAAGAGAGGTCGAAGAAAAACAGCCCGAAGTTAAAACTGGGTTCATTGGATCTTTCCTGGACTTTCTTAAATCTGGACCTAAGCAACAGTTCTCCTCTCCACCCATACGGTCACCCAACCGCGCAAGAAAGTCTTCAGTTCCCAAAAGACCTTTGAATCAATTGTCACTGCCCCCTAAACCCATACCCTCATCAACGCCAATGGTTTCACCAGACATCAATACTGTTAGCTCTTCTAAGAGACTGGATGAGGACCTTCAGAAGAACTTGGAGACACTTCCATCTTTCTCCTCAGACGAGGATGAATCAGTTGGTAAAAACCAAGATCTTCAAAAAAGCATTAGTTCTGCACTCTCCTCTCTGGACGAACCCTCAGACAAGCAACAGTCAGGTGTGTATTTAATGGTTTAAGTTTCAAAACTCTTATCTTTACATCATCTGTGCCATGACTTTATAAATCTGTTTTTGTTGTCTCCAGTCAGCAAAGGTTCCGGTGACAGCACAAGTCAAGAGCCGTCTGCAAATACAAAGCTAGTAAGCACACAGTCTGCGGATACAAAGCTAAAGGAGCAGCAAAACCCTTTGTTTAATGAAGTGCCAGTGGAGGAGCTGGTGAAGAACATGCCTCCTGGCAAACTCGCGGTTTGCCTAACCACAGTAGCTATTGAAGGCCTCACGGATGAGGAACTGTCAGACAGTGGCGAGGAGGGCATGTACCGAGAACGTGACGAGTTTGTGGTGAAAAATGAGGACATAGAAAGCCTGCAGGTATGCGACTGACTTAGATTGAATGTCTTTGTGCAGATATCTATTTTCCTATTTTATCCACACAATGAATCACACTAGTGTAGGCTTAAAATGCTACAAGTTTCAGTTCAGATTTCCCAGAGCTTTTGATATGGATGTAGATTATTAGTTAAAGTCAAAAACAAGAAGTTCTAGATTTTCTTTTTATGCTTACTAGAATCTTTTTTAAAGATTATTCATATTCTATACAATGATCATACTGTATTTTGTTCATTTAAAATCTATCTCTACACTTGCACTGTTAATAAAAGTCTTGGTTGCTTTATCTAAATATACTTTTTGGACACCTGACCATCACACCCGCATATGTGCTGTTATAATAATCTCCACTCTTCTGTTCCTTCAACAAGAGAGTATTAGTGAGGTCAGGCCCTGAGGTCGGGTGAGAATGTCTGGGGTGCGGTCAGGGGTTTCATTTCATCCCAGAGGTCTTCATTGTGGATGAGGTCAAGGCTCTGAGACGGACCATGTTTCCATGAGCCACACTTTGTGCACAGGTGCCTTGTCACGTTGGATTATTTTTGGGCCCATTAGTTCCAGTAAATTGTAATGCTACACCATACACAGACCTCCTATACAACTGTGTGTTTCCAGTGTTGTGGCAACAGTTTGGGGAACGCTTACATGTGAGTGTGAAATTCAGGTGTCCACAAGCATTTGTCCATCTAGTGTCTCCATGGTGTGTATATAAGGACAAAAATAGAGAGAATGTCAAGCTTAGGCTACACACAGGTACACTCTATCACATAGGGCATTAGAAACGTTTCACTGAAGACTCGGGGTTCAGTCTATTTATCTTTTTGGGTCCGATATCATCGATGTAGTGGAAATGAGTATGTTGCCACATAGCATAAAGACCTTTTGATTTTCATTAGGTTTTACACCGATCAAGCATAACATTATGAGCACTGAGAGGTGACACTGGGGTAACACTGATTATTTATATCTATAGCTATTTTACACTTAAATACCTTCCTATAAGCTACACAGATCAGGCATAACATTATGAGCACTGATAGGTGAAGTGAATAACACTGATTATCTCCTCATCATGGCACCTGTTAGTGGGTGGGATATACACTATATTGCCAAAAGTATTCGCTCACCCATCCAAATAATCAGAATCAGGTGTTCCAATCACTTCCATGGCCACAGGTGTATAAAATCAAGCACCTAGGCATGCAGACTGTTTTTACAAACATTTGTGAAAGAATGGGTCGCTCTCAGGAGCTCAGTGAATTCCAGTGTGGAACTGTGATAGGATGCCACCTGTGCAACAAATCCAGTCGTGAAATTTCCTCGCTCCTAAATATTCCACAGTCAACTGTCAGCTGTATTATAAGAACGTGGAAGTGTTTGGGAACGACAGCAACTCAGCCACGAAGTGGTAGGCCACGTAAACTGACGGAGCGGGGTCAGCGGATGCTGAGGCGCATAGTGCGAAGAGGTGGCCAACTTTCTGCAGAGTCAATCGCTACAGACCTCCAAACTTCATGTGGCCTTCAGATCAGCTCAAGAACAGTGCGCAGAGAGCTTCATGGAATGGGTTTCCATGGCCGAGCAGCTGCATCCAAGCCATACATCACCAAGTGCAATGCAAAGCGTCGGATGCAGTGGTGTAAAGCACGCCGCCACTGGACTCTAGAGCAGTGGAGACGCGTTCTCTGGAGTGACGAATCGCGCTTCTCCATCTGGCAATCTGATGGACGAGTCTGGGTTTGGCGGTTGCCAGGAGAACGGTACTTGTCTGACTGCATTGTGCCAGGTGTAAAGTTTGGTGGAGGGGGGATTATGGTGTGGGGTTGTTTTTCAGGAGCTGGGCTTGGCCCCTTAGTTCCAGTGAAAGGAACTCTGAATGCTTCAGCATACCAAGACATTTTGGTCAATTCCATGCTCCCAACTTTGTGGGAACAGTTTGGAGCTGGCCCCTTCCTCTTCCAACATGACTGTGCACCAGTGCACAAAGCAAGGTCCATAAAGACATGGATGACAGAGTCTGGTGTGGATGAACTTGACTGGCCTGCACAGAGTCCTGACCTCAACCCGATAGAACACCTTTGGGATGAATTAGAGTGGAGACTGAGAGCCAGGCCTTCTCGTCCAACATCAGTGTGTGACCTCACAAATGTGCTTCTGGAAGAATGGTCAAAAATTCCCATAAACACACTCCTAAACCTTGTGGACAGCCTTCCCAGAAGAGTTGAAGCTGTTATAGCTGCAAAGGGTGGACCGACGTCATATTGAACCCTATGGATTAGGAATGGGATGTTACTTAAGTTCATATGCGAGTCAAGGCAGGTGAGCGAATACTTTTGGCACTATAGTGTATTAGGCAGCTTGTGAACATTTTGTCCTCAAAGTTGATGTTAGAAGCAGGAAAAATGGGCAAGAGTAAGGATTTGAGCGAGTTTGATGAAGGGCCAAATTGTGATGGCTAGACGACTGGATCAGAGCATCTCCAAATCTGCAGCTCTTGTGGGGTGTTCCCGGTCTGCAGTGGTCAGTATCTATCAAATGTATCCTTTAAGTCTTGTAAGTGACTTAAAGGATCTGCTGCTAACATCTTGGTGCCAGATACCACAGCACACCTTCAGGGATCTAGTGGAGTCCATGCCTCAATGGGTCAGGGCTGTTTTGCCATTAAAAGGGGGACCAACACAATATTTGGCAGGTTGTCATAATGTTATGCCTGATTGTTGTATGTGTAATGTGGCCTGCTTGCATTTTATTCATAGGTCACCCTGAAGGCAGGAATAGAACCTCCAGCCATTTGGAAGGTGCAAAAGGCCTTGCTGCAGAAATTCATACCCGAGCTGAGAGATGGAAAACGAGTGTTTTCTGCTACCAACAGTGTGAGTGAATCATTGCTGACCTCAACTAGCTCTAGACATGTACCAGTGATCATTTTGTACCTCGCATATAATGAGTTCTTTATTTTCGCATAGTTTGGTACCAATACCAAGAATTCATACAATGATTGCACCAAAGATTAGATAGATAGATACATAAATAGATACATAGATAGATGTGATAATATTCTTGAACATGCCCTAACATTTTCAGTCTAGGTTTTAATAACATGTCCCCTGTTGTGCAGTATCTGGGTTACTTTGGAGATGCTAAGACCATGTACCGGAGAGTATATGTGAAGTTTCTGGACACTGTGAACAAGCGGGAGTACGTGCGAGTCTGCAACAGAAAACCAAGGTGCAAGCCCATGCATTCCATTAGGTACTACTAACTTTCTTTTTTTTTTTTTTGCATATTCTTCTTGCTTGTTCTTGCCTGCACACACCCATATGTCATGAGCCAGAGCAAAATCAAAGCAGGTTTCTCCCCCTCAAGTCACGTTGCATTCACTGGAATCCTCCATATATATACACACACACACACCAGCAACAGCGTCCTCATGGCAGCACATTCCCTTCTCAGTCGGTTGTCAGATTTGAACTCTCCATAAGCAAGTCGAGTCCGCTCATCAGGCTTCACAGAGAGCAAATAACACATTTTCTCTTATGCTGGTCATTGAATATTAAGATGGATTGAGTCAAGGCTGGACTGGGCTTGAAGTTTTTGGCCTGCTTGGTCATATCTTATGATTTATGATATAATGGGTATAATATAATATGATGTTTTAAATCTCACACTTCATTTGTTTTTTTTGTTTTCTATTTTGCGTAGAGGCTCCCAGAAGGCTCTGCTGGCCCAGAGAGCTGCAGCACCAGCCGCTTCTGACTCCTCTGTTCTGAAATCCAGCACAAAGCAAAGCCTGTCCAAACCCAGACCAAAGCAGCCAAAAGCCAAGGCTGAACCTCCCCCAAAAAAGAGAAAGAAATGGAAGGAGGAGTTCACAGACTCAACACAGTTGGCTTCTCCAGAAGCTGTTGGTGACGATGATGGTGAGTAATTTTGCTGGAGAAAGAACCCGAAACTTGTCTCAGCCAGTTTTCTTCAGCCATCAGACAGTCCTGGTGCCAGATCTGGTGCTCTGGGATGGGTTTCAATTTTAATTCTGGCTTCGAGAACAAATTTTATGGTCATGATTTACTTTAAGGTTCCTGAACTGAATGACTGATCATTTAACACATTGCATTGATCGGGCATAACATTATGACCACCTGCCTACTATTGTGTTGGTTTGCTTTTGCTACCAAAACAGCCCTGACCCGTCATGCACTGTGTATTCTGACACCTTTCTATCAGAACCAGCATTAACCTCTTCAGCAATCTGAGCAACAGTAGCTCGTCTGTTGGATCGGATCACACGGGTCAGCCTTCGCTCCCCACGTGCATCAATGAGCCTCGGTCGCCCATGACCCTGTCACTGCTTCACCACTGTTCCTTCCTTGGACCACTTTTGATAGATACTGACCACTGCGGACCGGGAACACCCCACAAGAGCTGCAGTTTTGGAGATGCTCTGATCCAGTCGTCTAGCCATCACAATTTGGCCCTTGTTGAACTCGCTTGTCCATTTTTCCTGCTTCTAACACATCAACTTTGAGGACAAAATGTTCACTTGCTGCCTAATATATCCCACCCACTAACAGGTGCCATGATGAAGAGGAAATAATCAGTGTTATTCACACCTGTCACTGGTCATAATGTTATGCCTGATTAGTGTATACCTAACCACTATTGACTTCTCAAATCCGATTGGTCAGAAAATGTTGCTTAATATCACTGGCTAATAAACAGTCAGTTTGTATTAATACACTTGTTTTTATATGTTCTTGTTTCTTATAGTAATAACTCATTCACAACGACTTGTATGGACGACTATGGCTAAAACTAACTGGATTGAAAAAACATAATTTTTGAAGAGATTTCTGTAAGAAAACATTTAATAAGCATTTATAGAAAGAGTGTCCAGCTCTTTTTTTTTTTTTTTTTCTTTCAAAAGTCCAGTTTCCCACCTCAAAGACAGACATTTTTTACGCTTTCCATTTCTTGGTTCCAGAAAGGTCCTTTTGTTATATTAAGTTGATGAAAGCGTGCAGAAAAAGAGTCTCGAGAACGTTTCAGTTTCAATAATTCAGTTTGTGGCTTTTATTTTTAGTCTCGGATTAAATAAGTATCTGTTGCTTCATTAACATTTAAGCGAAGGTCAGTTAATGCATGTGGTCACTTTATTAACATCACTGTTAATGCTGAAGACTATCATTTGTCATGTTTGTCACTAATGGTTAACAGAACTATCATGTAAAGCCTTATCTTGTCTTATCAGACTACAGATGGATCCTTTAATTGCGTGTTTATTCTAAATAGCCCTAAGTAGCCGCTGTAATGGAGCTCTGCTCGTGTTCTCAGTCTCCGTAACCTGACCTAAAGGGATGTTTGGTGTAGTGAGTGTATTCCAGCTTCTTGATTATAATATGTTGTCTGGAATATTCCCAAGCTGCTGAAAACACCGTTTTTTCACACTCATAATTTCTTTTTCTAACCTTTTGGAACATTGCTTATTAAGTCTGGAAATAATGCCGTGTATGTTTGGAACACCAGAGGTGTAACTCCCTGCAATGTCTTGAAAACCATTAACAAGCTGTAGCCTTGTTCTGGCAACTCGTCTCGACTTGTCTTGTAGCGTTCCCTTTCTGTGTCCTCTCTAATCTCAGAGTTTATACCTCCGGTCCCGTTCGCCTCACGCTTCCTCAACACCAGGACAATGAAGGAGACCTTCAAGAGTTTCGTGGAGCTGCTGATCAGCGTCGCTCTGGACGCAGACGTCATGATCACACTGGAGAGAGAGAATGGTAAGGACATCAGAAGCACACAGTTTGATGATTGATTTTAGATTTACAGGAAGTTTGTTCAGGTTGATCAATCACAAGCAGTACTGGTCAGCACTGGTCCCAGACCTTCAGTTCAGCTCAGAAGGATTATTTTGTGAAAAGATCTTTTCTGCAAAGGCGCACCAGCACAAAGTGGGACAGGAGCAGTGGAACGTTTAAAAATAGAATATTGTGTCATTTTAGCGATGCGCTTTTCTCCTGCTTCACCCTGAATTTTCATTCCAGTGCCATTATGGATATTCCTTTAGTGCTGATTCAGCATTTTCATGCCATGGTCAGTTTTTTTTTTTTTTTTTAAATCCTGCTTTAAGCATTTCAGGCATGCGGGCTGTAATTTATTAATGGTTTAGGTTATGCTGCAGTCCAATGGTAAAAACAATATTGTACAAACTGAATATTAACAAATCCTGAAAATTGAAATACATATAAACAAGCTTTTTAATTAGAGTTAGGACCTTCTTATATGCAGGGGATAAATTTCAAGCCCCTAAGCAGATGCCAGAACTATGGATAATAGCAAACACTATATATTGTCATACTGTGCCTCAGGAATTGCACAGATAGAAATATTCCTTCTTGGTATACATCCTAGAATACACATTTTCACCTTTTCCCTTTAAGGAAGCTCTTTATGAATTATCTTTGGCTCATCTGATTTGCCAGCATCACTACTCTTGCTCTTTAGGGCCATTATGAAGCAAAATAAGGGTTTGAACACAAGCTCCGTGATACCGTGAGAGTCGATCTGATAACTGAGACGGCTAATAAGTGAATAACAGCTGGGTAGTGTGTACGCTGTGGACACACTGGACAACATGATAGATTTCATCACTTAACTCCGAACCGTGCACAATTTGATTTAGGAATGTTTACTGTATGTCTGAAATTTTCCGTTTCATTTTTTTTTTTTCCCAGATGATGGTCAACCACGGTAACTGAAACATTGCATTAAAATAGGGAAAAAGCAAGAAACGGGTCTCGTGGAGTTTGATACTGAGTACATGGAAGTGTTTACACGTAATGAGAGGTTTCATGTGTCCGTATTGTTGTTTATCGTCCTTCAGATGAACTTCTGCTGCCTCATATGAAGAGAGTGGACGGCATGATCACAGACAACCGGAGGAGGCTGCTGCCCAAACTGCGAGTGGGTCAGGTGTTTAAAGTGAGCAAGCCTTCAACTTCCACGGACATCAATTCAATTTATTTGTATAGTGGTTTTAACATTGTTACATATAGCATAACCAGAGTAATGGAGAGTGTGGGAAAGAGGTAAAGAAGCGAGTGCAGGCAGGTTGGAATGGGTGGAGAAAGGTGTTGGGAGTTCTGTGTGATGAAAAAATATCAGCGAGAATCAAGGGGAAGGTGTACAAGACAGTGGTGAGACCGGCCATGCTGTATGGTTTAGAGACAGCGTCACTGAGGAAGAGACAGGAGGTAGCAGAGCTGAAGATGTTGAGGTTCTTTTTGGGAGTGACACGGTTGGACAGGATTAGGAACGAGTACATCAGAGGGAAGGCTCATGTTGGACATTTGGTGACAAAGTTAGGGAGGACAGATTAAGATGGTTTGGACATGTCCAGAGGGGGGAGAGTGAGTATATTGGTAGGAGAATGTTGGACATGGAGCTGCCAGGCAGGAGGCAAAGAGGAAGGCCAAAGAGGAGGTATATGGGTGTAATAAATGAGGATAAATGAAGCTAGTGGGTGTAAGTGTTGAGGATGCAGAAGATGGGGATAGGTGGAGAGAGATGATTCGCTGTGGAGACCCCTGAAGGGAAAAGCCGAAGAAGACGACATGTAGCATAACTTCCTGTCGATCTGCTTTCCACTGATGCTAGTACATTTTAATTTAGTGAAGATGTTGTAATAAATAGAGTAATAGAGATGTACCGATGCAGGATATCATATCATACAGTTCTAATTTAATATGTCTGTGTATCAGACCATAACTTCAGCAGTCTACATGATAAATTGGGTTATTCATCCTAAAATACAGATTATATTAGGTGGGGTGTAACTTTCAACTCAATCAAACCCAAACTCTGTCCTCTAAAAAAAAAAAAAAAGTAGCTTCTCAAACATGGCGATTATGCAAGCAGCCAGAGCATTAGTGTATTAGCTGGGGAAAACGGTAATGGCTATGGTCCGGAACAAGCAGAAACTGGAAAATTTCCCCACATATTTAAGGTCTGATGTAAGGAAGCAGTTTGGCTTCTCTTTAAGATGCTCGCCGACTGTCGGATAGAAAACTGTGCCAGATTCACCAAGCATGAGTTACAAACACCGGCACATCTGTAGCCAGGAAAACATGAAGTAACACACACAGGCTGAAGTCTCTCAGGCAGTTGATTCAGTCGGGGTATAAAGAAATCACTGGAAGAAGTTCATACCTGCTGATATGAACCTTAGTATAGTGGAGATTGGGAAATAAAGGGCATATCCCTTTAGTCACACAAGTGAAAACTTGATCAGAGATCTCATGTCGAATTAGCCATGTTTTATTTTCTTACATGCATTAGCCTAGTGCTTAAGGTGTTGGAATACTGATCAGAATGTTGTGATCACAGGTCTACCAGTCTGCCACTGCTGGGCCCCTGATCAAGGCCCTTATCCTTATTATACAACTGAGCAATTGAGGGTTGTCTGCCAAGTGCCAGAAATGTAAATGTTTCCTTCTTTATATGCAGCTAAGAGCATCGGCTGAATGGATGACACAAACACTGTCTCACTGCATCACACTACAGACACCACTGTATCATATTATATCACATTTCAATTTTGGTCGTCGTTCCACCTCTTTACGATTAAATGCAGACTGCAGAAGCAGCATAATGACAGAAAGGACGCCATCTTAATTCAGATTTATTGGAAAGAGCATGGCATTTCCTTAATGGAGGAAACAATTACATCATAATGTTTACAGGATACAAGTGAACATTAACGCCGGTGACACAGGCATAACGCACAGCTGTGGCTTGTGATCAGAAATTGAAATATTTTTCTTGAAATATTAAGTTAAAGCACTTCATTTGTGTTTGTTTTTGTCATTAATTGCGATGCCTGACTGACTCTTTGTCTTTCTCAGAACGCTTTAGACAGCTTTCCCGAGTTGTCAGTGGTGACAGAGCTGAAAACAGACGGAGAGACTCCTACTTTTAAAGTCAGACTGAGTGGGAAAGCGTACAACAGGAAGACTATGAAACCTGCTAAATCCCCTATTAAACTTCCCTTGGTGAGTTGTGCAATGAATCAGTCTAGTGGTACATTTAGGTATCGTATGTTCATTGTACTCAGGGAATGGTAGTACTTGCTTTTAGCCACTAGGTGGTCTCATTTTTATTATTATTTATCGGTAATGTCCTCTCTCTCTCTCTCTCTCTCTCTCTCAGGAGTACGCAGTGGAGCAGCAGAAAGCGCATTGGTTTTCTCTCTATCATTCCCTTCAGCACTACAAGTACCACACATATCTGATGTGTATGGACGAGGTGAGATTGTGTGGTCATTAAGATGTTAGTTATCCAGCTAGATTTTTTGTAGAGTCTCTACACGTACATTTCTATAAACCCCTGCATATCAACTCTAACTTTGGCGTACGTCAGTAAACAGTCATGTGACAGAGTAGAGAATGTCGTAGAGAAATAAAACATAACATGAGTTCCTGTTCATGTATTGTATTGGTGGTGTTGCTCCTTCAGTATAAGTTTCCACGTTGTTCCTCTGATGTACGCATTTTGTTCTGTGGGTTTTTTTGTGTATCAGATTGCACTGTTGCGCTCACGTGGCATGGATCTGGGACAGGAGGAGACGGTGCAGACCTGCATGGGGAACCGAGCGTGGGTGGAGGGCCTGTTTGACCGCTTCGGAGAGCTTCTCACACAGGTGCAGCAGGCCTGCTTTTAACCAGACGGTACAGCAGTAGAACAAGTGGATGGGCCCTTTCTAAAGCACTAGATGGAGATGGTGAAACCCCAGAAGATGGAGCAGCACCAGACACCTGAGAATCATGTGAGAAGACGAGGAGAGGTAATAAAAGCTGGAGAACCATCCGAAGGTGGAAAACTTTAAACTATGAGAAGATGTAGAAAATGGTGAACCTCAGAATCATGAAAGGATGGAAAAACCCAGAGAGGATAAAGAACCATGAGTGTAAATGTTAGAAGATGGAGAATCAAGGTGCTGGAGCATTAGACTGAGAAGCATTAAACAAGGACGGTTCACACCATCAGAAAATGAAAAAACATCAAGGAGACTGTATTATGATCAGGAGCCAGAAGGAAAAATTGGGAATAGTGAAGAGGTTATGAAACGGATGAGAAGATTTTATACAAAGAACAACCGCCGAACCTGGGTATCTATTCCTGGAACCACAGACACAACAGATTTTAGTCATTTTTTTAAAAAAAAAGTCACATTTTAAGCTATTTTTTATTATCGTCTATTCGGCCAAGCTGGACAGAGGTGACGCAACATCCGGCGGATTTTCTCTCTCCGTCACGAATGTCACGAATGTGTGGAACCGGGCCGGTTTACTCTGAGATTTTGCAACACTAATTTTTTTAATAGGAACAACATTCGAAATTGGAGAAGGAGGGGTCCTAATGATTGTATAAATATATAAATACATAGATCTATATGTAAAAACTTTCTATATGATAGTGTACATTTTGTAAAGAGAGCTCTTTGGATGGATTTGACGCCTTTTTAAGCTCCTTTTATATGACAGAGGTTATAAAGATGGAGTCGGTGCAATTCTAATACTTCGTTTTGGGATGATGTTGTAATACACAGCATTGGAACTATTTTCTTGCAGGAAACTATATTTGATAGTCTCTCCGAAAACCCTTTATCTTAAACTTTTTGCTTTCTTTCCCCCCCCCCCCCCCACACACAAAGGAAATCGTACTTTTTCCTGATCATCTTTGCGGTACACTCTGTTTTATAAAAGAGCTGCCCGGTGTGTTTATAAGGCAAATTTCTATCCTCGACCTAAGTGCGTGACTTAAGATCACTTCTTTACTGTAGAATATTAAATTTGCCGCAGTTTTGCACAGATTACGACGCTTTCGCTTTTCAACTGTAGCTGTGATACAACCTGCGAGTATTTTTTGATATGCGAAAAAAAAATAAATTTCCTACCATTCATTCCAACGAGTCTGAGTTTTTCATTTAAAGTTGCAGATCCTGATCTGCGTATTTTGTTTTCGGATTTTTTTTTTTTTTTTTTTTTGCCGAATGAATAGATGTGAAAGGTTTGTGGTCATCCCAGTGACCCTGTGTATGTTCAGGAAGTGCAGTTTCAGGTCATCTGTTCCCATTATTTATGTTTTCATTCCTTTTCACTTCCACTTCCTCTCAGGTTCACCTGTGTGCAGGTACAACATGGAGATTCTGAGGAATTATGGGTCACCTTGAACTTTCACTCATGCCTCTACAGGGAGCGGTTGGTTAATGCTTAACGCCACATGTACACAAATTACACACGACGGTAGATTAAATCAGTGTGTTTTTGCCACCAATGTGTTTGTCTTTTGGTCACGTTTAGGCAGATTAACAGTTTATAGCCTACTTCCTTGAACATTTTAAACTCATATTAAAAGTCAAGAAGCTTTTATTGTCATTTTCAACCATATACAGTACTGGTGCAGTACATAGTGTAATGAAGCGACGTTCCTCTAGGACCGTGGTGCTGCATGGAAATACACAACAGCTACATAAAACACTAAACTAGGAACAACAGGACAGTTCCACATAGGACTACAATACAGTAGTGTATACAGAGCAGCATTATTCATACTCAGGCTAAACAGTGTTGAGGTAATTATTAGAAGACATCCTTCTATGAAAATGGAATCTGTATATTTGAGCATCCTGTTCATTACGTCTGCATTAATTTGAAAACGCTTGGTCATGACCTCAGACTTTACAGCATTGTGTCCTACGCTGGTACTTTCCAATCCATCCCACGACTGTTTCATGGAAAAACTCTTCAGCCTGTGACAATATCCTCTGTTGAACGAAATATGATTGTCAGAAAGGCTCTGTGGCGTCAAAACAAAGACGGCAATGTCCGGCGCAGATCTTTTGGTGAAGAAGGCCACTGTCCAGCGGGTTTGGATGAGGGGCGTTCGGGATTCCACAGAGCACATGGCTGGAAGAAACCGATGTTTGTTTCAGCGCACACCAAAGTCTGCCCTAGAGCTGAGAAATGTATGAATATTGATAAGAGCATGCTCATCTGTGGGAACGGAGCTGAGAGGGCGCTTTGAGGATGGTTAACACTGCTTTCTGCTTTCGCGCAGGGAGGAATTTTGTTTGTGTGGACCGTCGATACTGTCGTTCCTATTGTCCGAGACTGAGCCGGTGGTTTTGGGTGGAACAGCTTCAACCCACAGAAAGTCAGTTTACTGAAAGATCAATAGTGTGAATGTGGCAAAAGATACTATATCACATGCATCAGCTAACACTCTGGTAGTGTCTAAATCTATGTTGAAGCAAAATATGTGATTGCACAAGTATCTGGAACAAAAGGCTAATCTTGCTAGCAAAAATATAAACTTGCCTCTCACCTTGTACACATCTAAATCACCTCAAATTGTTATATTTAGGGATGTGGTGGCTCAAGCAGTTAAGGTTCAGGGTCACTGACCAGAAGGTTGGGGGTTCAAGCCCCAGCGCTGCCAAGTTGCCGCTCATGGGTCCTTGAGCAAGGCCCTTAACCCTTTCTGCTCCAGTGGGGCTGTATCATGGCTGACCCTGTGCTCTGACCCCAACCTCCAAGGATGGGATTTCACTGTGCAGTAATCTTTTCTTTCTTTTTTTTTTTTTCTTCTTTCTTATAAATTTGTTTTGCATCACAGGTACACTTGCTTATGTGGTTTTGGATACTGGATGGCCTGCATTTGTCATTCAGTTCATAGTTCCATTTTGATTTATATGTTTCATTTTCTTAATATGGACTTTCACTGCTACTACTAGAATGTCTGTATACTGTTGCATTACAGTTTCCTTTCACTGAAACTCCGAGGTCCAAACCTGTTCCATTAACGGAGCATGTTCAGTTGAGACAGTTTGCCATGGTTGGATCGAAGTGTTCTACACAGAGCCCTGACCTCCACCTCACTGAACACCTTTAGGATCACCTTTAGAGATTCTGATTGTTTGTTTTTCCCAGACCTTCTCACCCTAAATCAGTGCCTGACCTAATTATTAACCTTGTGGCTGAACTGTCATCGTGGCTAGATTCCAAAAAATCCTTTTCAGAAAAGTTCGAGTCTGGTATAGCAACAAAGGAAGGTTTTGGAATATACCAAGCATGTAGGAAGGAGTCTGATGTTAAGGTGTCCACATTCTTTGGTCCTTATAGTGTAGTGGGAGGGGAGGTGTTGAGTATTTTTTTTTATAACGGGATCTATTGCTTCTGGAAATGTCTCTGAGGAAATGTGGATGATTTTGTAGAGGTAATTAGTGGAATTAGTTCAGCCTGATGGATAGGAATAAACGATTTTATTTTTAATTTTATCATTGGAAAAATGACTTCTATGGTGGTCTTGTTTCTAGTTTAACATCCTACTGTCAAATAGGATTCATTTTGTCATCTAGTAAGATGGAGAAATTTGCTGATCTAGCAACTCAGGACGCTTTCCTTCCAGGCAGTTTGTAATGCTACCAATTTGATGCCATTTAATGTTGTCTGTTTTAGGGCACACGTATGATCAGCATAAGAGACGAATGCTAGTTTTTGCTGCTCTGTTATTTATTCATTTTTAATGGTGCTGCTTTATCAAGAGTTTAGAACATCAGACTCTAAGCATTCAGTTTCCTGATTGAGTTTTGTGGTGACAGATGGTGAACTAATAAAGGTTGAGTCCTCCGGTAGATTTTTCAATAAAACTGTGTACAGTAGTTGACATAAATGTATATATGAGATGAGGTAGTCATCTGAGATTCACCTGCGACTATGTTTTCAATATTTAATCAAAATGTCAGTATTAAGTCAAGGGTGCACTCCGTCCAGGGTGGATCCTGCCTTGATGCCCGATGACGCCTGAGATAGGCACAGGCTCCCCGTGACCCGAGTATAGATCGGATAAGCGGTACAGACAATGAAAAAGTCAAGGGCGTGTCCAAGTCTACAAATTCAGGTAGAAATTCAGTATATACAGCAGCTCTGTGACGATGCATGGCAGCTAGCTGTAGGTCTTTCCTGCTTGTCTGCTCTCTGGCCTCAGCTCTGGACTGTCACCGCTTAACATTTTTTTTTGGAGCAAAACAATGAAAAACATTTAACAAAATGGCATCATTTTGTCTCTAAAACTCTTGATGCCTTACATGGCAGATTCAATTTCATTCCATTTCAATTTAATCAACATTACTCCCAAATGAATGAATTTAATTGTACTATAATGGCTAGGAAAGCTTCCTTAGCCTTCATTAATTCGCACCACCCTTGCTTCGATGCCATATGAAATGCCAAACAAGACTTCTTAGCACTGAGCTGATAAACCTCTCTCAGAGGACAACATAGAGGTTAAAGAATGTTAAAGCTTCTGATTAAAAAAAAAAAAAAGCCAGAGTAAGGAAACAAAAACCAGTTATGATGGTGCCAGTTCCAGACAGGTGCCGTGATGAAACCGTAATAAGTTGCACTGATGAGTGATGTGATATGACCTAGCAAACTCGCTAAACACAGGGAACTGTTTTTTACATAACAATGCCATTGCACTCATTCCTTCAGAGAAAGAAAAGGAGAGCTGTGGAACCAGTTTTTAGTCACGTGATCAGGTTATCCGGTTGAAGAAAGGTGTTTCTCCAGCACTTGTTTTTCTTTTTCTGTAAAATATATGATATGTTCCGAAGGATTGATCCTCCATTCACTAAATGCTGATTTCATTTGCTGCTTAATGGTAAGTGTAAATAATAAAAAAATAATGCCTGTAGAGTAATGCTGGACCATTCTAATGTTAGATATACTGGGCAAACCTGTCTTTATAATGTCTTCATAATCCAGTACATCAAACAACAACTGGCCTAGTGATTCACTGAGAGAATAAAAAGTTGTGTTAATATGGACGTTTGCTATAGATCGTTGTATCGATACCCTTTCGGTTGTGAACACAATATTTTCGGCCTTGTTATTTAAATGACCTCATATTACTGACCTGGAAATGGAACGAAGCAGTCGGTCAAGAGACGTCTATTAATAGGAGTTAGTTGGATGTGAGAACTTATCTGAAAAATGATAAGTTTGATAACCACACCACATATTTATATTTTACTGTTAATGCTAGCTAGCATTGTCTGTGAGTGTTTTATCTCTAGGCTTAACAAGTTTACTATATATTTTGTACACTGTATATGGATAAGATTACTTTTCAAAAAATAAATAATTCAGGGACTGTATGCTCTGAAATGTTCGTGAAACTGTCCTGATCACGCACAGTAGTGTATAATGAAATGCTAAAGCTCTCTACACAGTGGACAGAGGGAAGAACTTTAAGCTCAGCTGATAAATGGAACCCCCCCCCCGGGTGAGAAACAGCACCGCTGCATTGAAAGGCAAATTTACTCAGCCTCCTTTCCTTGAAATCCTCAACAAAGCACCTTGTTTAGAAGAAAGAAGTGAAAAATCATCCCGTCCCTCCCCCGTCCGACTGTCTTCTCCCCCCTCGACTTCGCTTCATTATCCCGAACACACAGGCTTTTCACGCTGTTTACAGTGCCGTATGTGATCTTGTTTGACACTTCTGTCTTCATAGACCATGTGTGTGTATTATCTTCCAGGAGCATATTGTAAATAGGAAAATGCTTTTGTGCTTTTCGGTGCCCTGGTTTCTTAACACGAGTCTGTTGTCGTTCGCGATCACATGCTTCTTGGTCAAACATGAAAGTCGTGCTGTATGTTATCACTCCGTTACGTAGGCACTGCCTTTTTGGTCGACTAAAAGGAAGCACATCCTTAGACTGAAGATTAACCTGAACAAAAGGAACGACAAAGAAATCATGAAAAATTTGTAGCTGTGTATCTGAGTGTTGTAATGATCCCATTTCACAAAGAACAAGTGGACGTTATAGTTAACCTCAGTTTATAAACATACTGTATACTATTCCTGCTGTTTGATGAATCTGTCTATTTACTCATTATAAGCGAGTATATAAAGGTTTGCACTTGCAATATCTTATGAGACAATGCTATTATGCTGCTATGGGACACATTTCGCTAATATCGTATTGTAGTATAGAGTCAATATTTCCAGTCAACTAGTTTATTACATTCAATACTGTTCCTAGCTAGCGTGCACCATTTTGTGTAGTTGCTGGACATTCCATTGTCCTGTATTTACACTTTATGTAGTCCTGTGAACTGTCACATCGTGCTTCTGAGGAAATGGCATTCCATTCCGGTGTGTACCAGTCATACAGAGAAATGGGAATATTTATAGACCAGATTTTGGGTAAAAATGGCATTGCATTGGAAACAAAATATAGCTAAACAGACAGATTTGGGGTCATAGGCGATGTGTGTAACTATTCTTTCAGCCAGTAACTGCAAAATGGCGAAAGGAATGTGTTAAAACTTGAGTATTGTCAAAGGAAATTGTCGCAGCGATGTTGAGATGGTACTTAGGCTTGTTAGCATTGTTCCCAGAGATATTTGCTCTCACTCGCATTTGTTGTTTTATGCACTCCAGAGGTGCGAATGACCTCGTGAAACTCCCAACAACTTCCTGTAGAAGTGGAGGTAGTGCAACAAGTTTGCTTCTGCTACCATGTGGTTGACTAGGACAGGGCGGAAAGTGAACGCGGGCAGAATAAAGCTTCTCTGCATCACACTAAAATGCTCAGTCATTTGGGAGTATGCACTTTTTATTCTCATGTGAATATTTTTCTGCTTTAACGCCCACTGTCCTGAAATGATGAGCTGTTGATGAGCTGACAGGTTTTGGTCAAGAGAAGCACATGGACGCATTCAGTATAAAGGAAATGAAAGATTAGAGCTGGAGAAACCTAGCTGTAAAGGCGAAAAACATTTGTCTAAAAATCACATTGTTGCAACATGCTCTCTTCTATTTATAATTGACATAAAATGCCTGTGGATGCCGGTATATTAGAAGCTATAATCTGAAGTATGACACTGTTGTCCTGTGAAATGGATTGAAGAAGACTGATCCAGTACAGATAGCAGTTCGGATAGCTTTGTATGCCTTTTGTATCATCAGAACTGCTTCAGGATCTTCTAATTTGTAATATTCAGGCAGTGACATTTATTTTATGACTACAAATGTCATGAAATGCCTTCTTTGGAGACTGAGAGGCCATGACCAGGGCTTAATTTGTAAAACATGAGGCACTGAAACACCAAGGAGCAAGTGGGCAGAGAGAGAAAAAGGTCCCGGTGCATATAGACACAACAACCCTTCAAGTGCTTTATGTAATAGTGTTGAATGCCATCGCAGACCTACAGACTTTTTATGAGGACCACAGAACAATGAGGGATCGCAACCAGATCGTTACAGTGAAGTGCTGTTATTTAGTGCTGATTTATAATATATACACACAACCTCAGCCATTTCCACACATAACACTGGATTTTACAAAATGTCCTTTAAACCAAAATATAACAGCAAAAACACTGATAACAATGACAGCAACGTGTTTTTAGCTGGTCTAATTATCCTGATTACTCCACAACACAGTCATTTGAATGATAGTCTCCTCCCTATGTTGCAACGTTAAAATAATTTTTAATTACAGGGTCCGAGCCTCACCTTGGGTGGTTGTATTTAGCTCCTTCTCATTGAATTAATAAAGGTTATGTCGTATATCTCATTTGAATGTGTTCACTAGTTCCCCATGTAAAATTCCCATTCCAGATTTGGTCATAACGTAACTCTTAGAGTTACCTCCGCTCTTTTGGATGGTTGTCCACTATATTTTGGAACAAGTCTTTGTGTCCATTCATCCCCAAGAACATTAGTGAGGTCATGCACTGATGTTGAGCTTGAATGTAAAGTCCTGGCATCTATTATGCATTCCAGTTCATCCCAAAGGTGTTCATTGGGGTTGAGATCATGGATTTGTGCAGGACACTGAAGTTCTTCCACTCCAATAATGGCAAACCTTGTCTTTATGACCTCATTTTGTGCACAGGGGTATTTATCATTCTGGAACAGGTTAGTTACAGTGTTATACCACAGCATACAAAGATAACTTATGGAATTGTCTGCTTCCAACTTTGTGGCAAAAGTTCGGGGTGAAAAACTGCACTTGCATTAGCTCTTACACCTCTACCCTGCGCACTTCGCTCCTCTGGCACTCAGTTAAAAATATTGTAGAGTAACGCTACGTATATTCTCCTCTGTTTAATATATTGCTTAGCTTGTATTTCATATTTGTACGTCGCTTTGAATAAATCATGTGCTAATTTAATAAATGTAATGGGGAAAAAAATGAGATCTGGCACAAATTACGCACTGACCTTGACAACACACTGATTTATTTACATTTCTGGTATTCGACAGATGCTCTTATCCAGGGTTAGCGTTAGGGTTAGAACAATTGTAAGGTTAAGGGCCTTGCTCAAGGGCCCATAGGGGTTAAGGGCCTTGCTCAAGGGTCCAGCAGTAGCAGCGTAGTGGACCTGGGGTTCAAACTTCCGTTCAGTAATCTAATGCCGCAACCTTCACAAAATATAAATCTTACTTATGTTTGTCTCTGAATGTTTTTCCTGTTAACTGAACCTTATACAACTGCAGTCACACCATAAAACCATGAGATCTCCTCAAACCAGTCTGCTCTTTTATGTTTAGATTTTTATTTATTTACTTTTAAACGTTACTGAAAGAAACCGAAAGCTGAAGTCATTGAAACTGTCTGACAATATTAAAGCTAAAAAAGTTTCGACGGCTCTGTAGTGTGTTGGTCTATTATTATGCAAATCTCGACTTGAGGGCGTGTCTAATGTGCGAGTGGGAGGGGTCAGAGTGTGTGTGAGCGACGCGCGCGTTGCTTTCTGTTAGTGAATCGGTTCGGAATTACAGGCGAGTGTGTGTGTGTGTGTCATGAACCGACCTCCAGGTAATATAACCTCCAGCACAATATGCTGCTTTTAATGATTAAGGAGCTAATGTTTAGAGCTTAAGTCTAGCTTTTTCTGCTGTTTTAGTCATTTATTTTTTAGCTCGAGGCTTTGCAGGTATGTACGACTGTGCGTGCGTATGAGCGCGCGCGCGCGCGCCTGTGTGTGTCAGTGAGGATATAATTATACACATGATATAATGGTAAAATTCATTTTTTGTTTGAATAATGATGCTGGATTAAGTAAGTGTAAAGTGGCTCGGGGAGAGCAAGTGTGTGTGTGTGTGAACATCTGTATGTAGATATAATGCAAAATAATTGAGATGATGTCTGAGCTGCTGTTCTGTTTATTAGTACAGTCTTTGTGGTTTGAATCTGAAATTGGTTGCTATAACAGGGTTTTAAGTTTTACAGCATGTACTCAAGCTTGTGTGTGTGTGTGTGTGTGTGAGAGAGAGAGAGAGAGAATTCAAACAGAACCAAATAACTCTTCTTTAGCGTCTGCCCCTAAGGAAATATCAGTCACACCTGTCTCTGCTTGAAATGATGCCAGATATTCTGGCTTCTTCTCTCTCCTGGTCACCATCGCCTGTGTGTTACTGTTACTGTAGGGTTTTGTTGTGGAAAAGCTTTGTTTTCCCGTCACACCGTCTTGTCAAGGGTCATCATGGGAACAAACCCCTCAGTGATTATTTACTGCCTTGTTGGACAAACACAACAATGTGTGTTGCCTGTGACTGAGGAGTGGCATTCTCACCTGAGGGTGACCCCAGGGGGGGGTAACACTGCAGACGCTTCAGTCAAGGTGCTGTTAGTAGAAATGGTTTCGATTGATGAAATGTTAATGATACCGGTCACTGAAAAAGGGGTTTTTGGATATTATTTGGAACTGTAGAATATTTATAAATTTAGATATAATGAGACTTGATTTTTTTTTTTGTTTGTTTGGTTTGAGTTAATGATGTGTATAGATTATAATTATAGTATTTTAGCTACTTGTGTATAATTGCAAACACAGAGAAAATCTCGGATGGAATGAAAAATTAAAAACGTGGTATAGAGCTATCTCTAGTTGGGATGGTGTCAATAATATTTTATAATTGGTACCAGTAATGTGGGGGCTTTTTTTGGAGTCTTTTGGGCTTTAGAACTGTTTGTATTTATGCCAAGTAATATACAGTATAGGAGACAATAGAGTGAGATAATTAAAATAATATGTTTTAAATCTCAACATTTCCGGGAATCCCTGAGATCCTTGAACTCAGCTGTAAGTAGTATTGGATAAACGTCTTGAAAAGGAAAGACATGTCTATGGAGGCAATGGTTATAAATCGTTTTTATGTTTGTAATACATATAAAAATAAATCATATTTTTAAACATAATAGGCGCTTAACTCTAAACAGTCCTTCTCTATATCATAATGATTTAGAAATCAACAAGTGGCATACCCCAGATTCTGAACAAAGCTGATTACATATCATTTGAAGGCTATCGAATCAGATTAAATCGCTGTATTGTATCTTAACACATTTAATTCATTCTCAAGGATCACATTTTCTCTTAGAAATTGAAATCTTATCGTATTGTGTGGAAGGTTTACGAATCTACAGGTTTGCTCTGCAAGTAAATCTTCAGTAATATACAAATATGACATTGCTCCATTAGCAGGAAGCAATTTAGAAGGAAGGAAAGAAAGTAATCTCCCGACACCCACTGTCTGCTTAGACCTCCGATCAGTGCTGTCAGCCCTAAACAACTGGATTTTTATCACATTTATCCGTGACGTCTCTCTTGTTTAAAACGTTACGGGATTTGACGTCATCGTTCATTTCATAACCCTTCATCAGATTTCAACTGTAATAAACCATCATCTTTATTGAAGTAATTGGTTCTTAAACAAAGCGGAGCATATTCATTCTCTGTGCTTCAGCAAGCTCTCAGACACAGTTTTGCTTCTTTTCCCACATGTGGTACTGATCTGGAGAACCTCCTTTGTCTTGCAGCCCAGTTTTGTCAGAAGCTTCCTTTAATGAGTGGGTGTTCGCTGGGAGGGTCGCAGAAAGGGAATTCAATCTGCATGTGTAAAGAGATTGTGGGACTCTAGCTTCTCCTCTAAGAGATGAGGGCGGGAGATCTCTGAGGGACCGTACACACCTTCAGAGCTCCGTGTCCCAGTCCAGAGAGGAAATGTAGCTTGTGAGAAATGATTAGCTGCCCTGCTATGATTTGTATGGCTTTCTCAATATTGACTTTGGCTACAAACGATCTTTATACTGGAGCCGAAAATTCTTATAAAGCTGTCTGTATCCCAGTGCCGCACTACTGAGTATAAATCATGGGAAAAACTTTTCCTGCCTCATCTGTTACAGTTAATTTGTGACAAATTATGTTTCTGCATTGAGGAAAAAAAGTTGGAAAGATCCATTTCTTTAAGGAAATGTCTAGAAGTCTATTAAAGTACTTGGGGTTTATTTAATTATCTGATCAGTGCAAAAAAAAAAACATTTAAAGTTGTTTTGCTAAGTATTAAAGTTAGGGAGTTAAATGAGCTACGCTTTTGTGGTAATAAGTATTACAGAAAGCTAGCTAGCTAGATCAATGCTAGCTAATGTTTATTCATAAGGACTGCTACTGTTATTCCTATTTCTTGACTATTTTTCAAATGAGATCTATACATGATCGAATATTTTATTAAGAAAAAGAATAATTCATTTAGTTATTCAAAGAAATAATTAAGTATATTTCATTTTCTTTCCACATCAGATGGCCGGGAAGCCGTTCCGCGCCACCTTTATCTGGAGCAGCATCATTAACAACCTGCAGGCGCAGGTGGAGGTCAAGAGACGACGCCATAACTTGAAATCCTACCACAACTGCTTCCTGGGCTCTGAGGCTGTGGATGTGGTGTTGGCTCACATCATCCAGAACAAGTTCTGTGGCGACGATGAGGTGCCTCGTTTCAAGGCAGTGCGCCTGTGTCAGGCGCTCATGGACTCACGGGTGTTCGAGGCGGTGGATACTAAGGTGTTCGGGAAAGACAAGAGGCACGCTAAGTTTGAGGACAGCAGCTGTAGTTTGTACAGGTTTCTGAATACGAGTGCTAGCAAGAGTACGATCGAACACACGTATGAATCGCCGGCCATCAACAGGACCGCTCCACCGAAAAGGTATTTGGGTTCGTCTTAGAGGGCAGTAGAACTGGACAGACAGTAGAACTGAATGATTTATTTGACTAGTATACATCTTAAAGAGCTATTTTGTTTTTTTAAAACAAGCCAATAAGTGTAAAAAAAAAAATGAAGACGTGACCAAGAAACACATTCTACGTGTACGGTTTTATTTAAAACAGTTAGCTTCTATAATATTGTCCTAATTATGTAATTCCATTATCCTAATGGACATAAGTAGGTTATATATTATCTCCGTATTTATTCTTATGCCCTACTTCTGGTTGGAGTCTTATCTATTTGGCGGCTGTTCACTGCCGCTGAGGGTTGTCTCCAGCCTGGAGATACATGGGACAGCTGTGGATAGTCCACTTAGAGGTCATGGACTGCTTAGAGGGCTTTGGACTTCTGTTACTACAATCAGTTTTGCACTCAAGTCTCAATCATTAATCATTTGATAACCTCGACAGAAAAGACTTTATGTTGAAACTAGAATGAAGGTTAAAGAAAGGAATCGATCACACACAATCACGCTATCCACTGTCACCCAGATGAGGATGGGTTCCCTTTTGAGTCTAGTTCCTCTCATGGTTTCTTCCTCATATCATCTCAGGGAGTTTTTTCATACCATCGTCAAATTTGAGTAAAATAAAAAAAAAATTCCCCTAATTTTTATTCTGAATAATTTTTAGATTTATACAAAGCCGCTTTGCGACATTGTCTATTACTGAAACTATATACAAATAATTACTAGAGTATTAGAGTTGAATATCTAAATTATAGATGAGCAAACTGACTGAATCTGAATGAGAAGACGGTAGCAATTATATTACACTGCCTCAAGGGAGCAAATGAAATGAGAACAGGATATTCAGCTAGATTTCAATTTCAAATGAGGAATAATATTCTACAATAATAATACATTTCAATATTACATACATCTAAAAAAGCTGATGGTTGGTAATTTTTTTAAGCTTTCAATTCAGTTTGATTTGTATAGCACGTTTAACAATGGACAAAGCAGCTTTGTAGAAATATATAATGTCAGGATATAAATTTAGAGAGGGGACAGTAGCAAGGACAAAACTCCCTGAGATAACGATAAGAAAACCTTGAGAGGAACCCATCCTCAGCTGGGTGACACCAGATAATATGATTAGAAATGATTGACCTTCTATAACTGTACTATATGGTCCAAATGTGCAATTGCATAGCCAAGAAATTCGTTCTAGTTATTCATTTTAGTCTATCTCGTTGAGGTTATCAGCTGTTCACTGGAGAATTGAGTGAAAAAGTTCATCCTCTCACAGCACAGATACCTCCAGGGTCTATGGTTTTCATCCACCTTTCAAAACAGTCCAGTAAGTGGACTGGCCATGATAAATTGCCCCTAGATGTGAAAGTGTGTGTTTACAGTGTCCTGTGATGAACTAGTGTCTTCTTCAGGATCTGTTCCCACCTTATGCCCAGTGTTCCCAAGATATACTCTGTATCTCCTTTTATACATTTTTAAACTGGATCTATCTGATATAGTTTAACCCCTTTGACCAATATGGGACGGAAATCGACTTATGGGTCATCAGTGTGAACAAATGAATTATTTTATAGCCGCAAGTCTGATATAAAACTAGTCAGGACTGTGTTGGCTTTCAGTGTGAGATATGTGTTTTTTCCTCTGATGGATAACCTCACACAGAATTTTAGTGGTTGAAGATAAACACCTTCACACTGTATAGACTTATAAACAAGCACTTGGGGCATCACAGAGAGCAGAAATGGGTTTGATATGAACATTTCCTTTGGAGATAGAAACATACGTGTAAAAAAATTTGTTTTTTGGGATATTTTAAAGAATATTTTTCTCCAAGTTATATGAGTCTTTACCCACCACTGTGGAGTGGGATCTGAAATTTTGGCCTCTGGTAAAAATATATTTGGGATTTGAACCCAACAACTTTTCATCAGTGGCCCAGAATACTGCCCTCATATAGCTACTTGATGAAGAAGAAAAATGTTATGTAGAGCATGTCACTTCATGTCACGTTTATTGGACTCAATTTAGTTCCTCTTATTCAACATTCTGAGCTGATTCTAATCTAATCAAACGTTTCCACCCACTCAGGGAAGAGGAACAGGAGTATTCAAACACCTCGCCGGTCAAAACAGATAAATCTCTGGAGGACGTTTTAGGGAACCTGTACTCAAACACTACCATCACACCCCAGCTGATGAACCTGGGTCTGTCGCAGGAGTGTAAGTACTACACACCTAGATTTAGTGTAATGTTTATTATTTCCCAGTAGAAAAAAAAACCTCTGAAAGGACGTATAAGGCTTTTTATATCCCGTGTCCCTCTCCGTTACAGTGGTGGATGAGGTCTGGCAGCAGCAGGCAACACTGAGATTACTGCAGCTGATCGAGTTGCCTTTACTAGAGAGTCTTCTTGAAGGAAAGGAGAGTCCCCGTCCATCACTGCACGGTATGGACAGCGACCCAGATCTTCTCTACACCAGCAACTATGTGGACCGAGAAATCCTCAAAGCCTTCAGTGAAGCTCAGTATGTGTCCTCCTAATCTTTAAAATTCTTAATAATCTTCATCTTTTTCTTTTTTTATATGTTTCTTCATCATCTTGTGCTTCTTCTGAACAGGAAACCTGTTCTTAAAGGAAACCTTTAAGGGTATAATAAATACTTCAGAAAAAAAACACGACTGGACACACCAGAAGATTATTACATTTTATTTTGGATTTTTTTAAATATAAAAATTATGTTATTATTTATTATTACATTTGAAGAATATTACAACAAATATGATAAACTATTACAATATCACTACTACTATTAATAGAAGTTTTTTTAATAACAATTAATAATTAATAACAATAAATCTTTAAGAATTCTTACTTAATTAATGCATAATTAATTTAAAGGACAGTACTGTTAAATTTTCCTATGTAATTGGTCACAAGGTCCAACAGCAGCTCAGACACCAGAACCGACTTTAATTCAAATCAGAGCTTTATATTAATGTGCTTCATTTTTATACTCTATTGTATCTTTACAGGTTTCTGATCTTTGACGGACGCTCCAAAAAATATTAAACATTAGTCATTGTCAGTATGGTGATGTTTTCTTAGCATTTCCAGTAGCAGTGCTTTGGAGCAGTCAGAGTCTTTAGGAAAGACGGCTTTCCAGTTTCTCTGTAGGAAGCTATATTTATTGTCTTATTTCTTTAATAAAGAGAAAAAGAGAGGACACTAATAAGTGATAAATCAATCCAATTTTATTTGTATAGCGCTTTTAACAATGGACATCGTCTCAAAGCAGCTTTACAGAACAAATTAAATTTATATTTATGCCAAATGAGCAAGCCTGAGGAAACGACGGCAAGGAAAAAATCCCTGAGACAAAACGAGGAAGAAACCCTGAAAGGAATCAGACACAAAAGGGAACCTATCCTCATCCGGGATAACAGGCCCAGTTTCATGGCTGCTCCACTACATTAAATGTAACAATAAACGGATAAAAAGCTCTACTTCCATTTATAATGAGTTAAACATTTCCATTGTTGGCAAATTGCAAGGAATGAAATACTTACTTATATACAGGGTGTGGGTCATTCTATACTTCACAAATTGTTATATTATTTATATTTATATAATTAATTATTACTAATTAAATCTTATCATGACCAAATGTCCCTCCACTCTTTCACCTGAGAATTTTCCCCCATTTTCTTTAAATGTAACAAACCAGATGTAATTAAACCTAGAGGTGCGGTCTGAATGTATTTTCCGTGAGGAATCGGGGATATGTGGGCTCTCAAGCGAATGCAGAATACAAACTCGTTGCGTGCGTACTGCTGAGATATTGTGTCCAGACAAATGGAGGCTGGTCATTATATAAAGAGCTCTGTTTGAAAGCCTCAGCCCTCAGGCTGTGCGATTTCTCCTGCCACATGGCTGACGGTCTGAAGGTCAAGAGTACAACCATGTGTTCATGCTTGTGATCCTTTCTGTCCTCTTTATTAACCAGTTGTTGTGTTTTTATTCTCTAGTGCCGATGCCTGGCTCTCAGCAGCTGTGGACTGTCTGGAGTTCCTCCCCGATCAGTTGGTAGTCGAGGTGAGCCGAGGGCTTGCTAAATGTCCAGAGGATACAGCACAATATAAACGTCTCCTCTATAGCATTCTCATCCAACACTATGGCCAGACGGACTACCCTCCACTGTTTAGCAACCACGTCTTCGATATACACAGCGGCATCTCAGAACTGTTAGGTAAGACCGAAGGAGGGGGTCTCAGGATTTCTAATATGGCTGACGTGATTTGGAAAAACATGTGTATTGAGCAAAAGTTGTGGGAAGTGCAGGACCAGACATGATACAGGGGTCTATTTATTGGTACCACACATACAGCTGTTTTTAGCTATCTTATTTCCTTTGGCACTGTACATCTCTCTCTCTCTCTCTCTCTCTCTCTCTCTCTCTCTCTGTCTCTGTCTGTCTCTCTCATTACTTCTTCATGATTCCTGAAGTAAACTCTGACCTGTGATATGTGTTATTACTTTATTACAGATGGATCAAACGTAGTAGTTTTGATGATGCATAGCGAGCAGGTTGTTTTGATGCCTCTGTTTCATCCAAACTCTCCAAAACATTGGTTAAAATGAGATGAGAGTGTGTGAATGTGTGTGTGAATGGTGCTTTGTGATGGACTAGTTTTCTGTCCAGAGTGTATTCCTGATTCACACAAGGTGTTGCTTGGAAGTGGTTAGTGAAAGTGAGTGAGAGTAAGTAAATGTAGTAGAGAGAGAGAGAGAGAGAGAGAGTGTGTGTGAGAGAGAGAGAGAGAGGGCAGGAGGGACGAACGGAAGGAAAAGACAGCCGTGGAGATCAGGAAAGCAAAGGGAGAAGTACGAGACTGTCTTTATAAAATATGGAGTACTAATCCCAGACCCAAGAATCAGTGAAATGAGCCTTTCCTGAATTACTAAGTGAGGAAGGAAAGCTCGAGCCAGTATGATACAGATGTGCCTTATGTCATTCCAGAATGAGTTCACACCCTTACTGTAGCCTTGGTTTGATATATAATAGAGTGATTTTATATAATACACATAACATTATCAGAAATTCAATCAAATTCTCAATAAATAAATCTCTAACTATATTTTTTTCACAATAAACTATAGTATTATAGCAATAAATAAAATGTATTTCTCTGTGCTAGTCAAGTGGATAGAGAGCGTTTACACAGAGTGTCCAACATGTCCAGAGTCTAGTATAGAACATCTGCTTCAGCTAATCATATAATGGCCAGGATTTACTCGATCCTCTCCGGCAAAGCTCCTCTGCGTTTGTTTGCCATATTTATTTCCTTGTGCCGTGTGTGTGAGGTCGTTTAAAGACCTAAGTGATCCATTTGGCCAGTCTGTTTGCGTTATCTATAGCCAATATAGCCACAGTGAGTGCTTTTCTGAGGCTGTGTGTGTGTCTGTGTATGTGTGTTTGTAGTTAATGGGAAGCAGGAGCAGGCTCTGGAGGCCCTGCAGCTCTGTCTAAAGCTCCAGGACTCCCGGAGCAGAGAGGAACTCCGCAGACTCCTCCGCTTCATGGCTTTCGCTGCACAGCCAAATGAAATCAAGCTGCACAAAGAGGTGAGACAGAACAATTCTTACTGTCTTAATACACACTTGGATAATGTACCAGTGTGCCGTTGGCCATTATTGTACAATCAGGTGTGTTTGTTTACCAGGAGATCTGGGACACACTTGTCAAACAATTAGTTTTCTAACAGTTTTGATTATATTTGGTGACAGGATATGATATCTGTTAAATAGGTGAAAGGTCATAATGGTTTTCTATTACAGTGCAGTAATGTTTGTACATGTATAATATACACCGTACTAGTGGAATAACAACAAACACGTGAGATGGCTTATTGGTTAGCACATTTGCCACACACCTCTGGGGTTGGGGCTTCAATTCCTGCCCCATTCTGTGTATGGAGCTTCCATGTTCTCCCTGTGCTTCAGGGGTTTCCTCCAGGTATCCCAGTTTCATCCCCCAGTCCAAAGACATGCACGCTGACTGGCATCTCTAAATTGTGTGTATTGTGATCGGTTTCCACACCAGCCAGGGACACTCCTGGGATAGATTCCAGGCTCCTTGTGACCCTGTATTGGATAAGAAAACAGGTGGATAGATAATACTACGTATTAAATAAAGCACTACACGTCCCGCCACAATCCATGTTTTATTATAATAATGAGAACTGTGAGACAGTGTAGTCTGGGATCCAGACTGACTTTAACACCCACTGCTAAGCAACCGGTCCATCAAACAGAAAAATGCCCTCATCATTCATCTTATGATTCAGCTCTGTCTCTTTTTTTAGGCTGGAAATAGTAAAATGGCATCTGTTGCCAAAAAATTGGAAAATTACTTCTCAAACCAGGATGCAAGCTGCTACACAATATCTACAAAAGGCGTATTGTACACAGGCATGGAAATGAATATATAGCAACCCAGTGAGGCTTTAGATTTAGGAGATAGATGCATCATTGATCCTGAAAGGCAGCTGAACCAAACATCGCAAGAATAAAGTGCAGTACGTGTGTAACAGAACGCAAAACAGAGGACATGTGATGATCGCAACAAAAAAGATGCATGTTGCACAGAGATAATAATGTGGCATGTGTTACACAATAAATCTGGGCTTTAACTCCCTGCATTTTGGTGTATGAATGTTAAAAAAAAAAAACCTATGCTGTTGTAGGGCTTCAGAACCAATGCATTAAAAGATCATTTGTTGCTTGTTAGAAGACAAACACATTGATATTGTCAAAGTCCAGACTCAATCAACATCAATAGCAACTCAGACAGACTGATAGCAATCACCAGGAATCACGTCCTATGCCGTGCCTTGCATAAGTATTCACCCCCTGAACTTTTACCACATTTAACCTGGAATAGAAGTGTACTCTATTTGGATTTGTACCATTTGATTCACACGATACGAAGATGACTTATACGAAGTCAAGAAGCTTTTATTGCATAAATCAAATGGTACAAATCTAAATCAAGAACAAAGTGCTTTATTTGGATTTGTACCATTTGATTTATCCAATAAAAGCTTCTTGACTTGACTTGTATTGTATAAATCAAAATGGTACAAATCCCAATAAAGTCGAGAAGCTTTTATTGTCATTTCAACCATATACAGCAGGTACAGTACACAGTAAAATGAAACGACGTTCCTCAAAAGAGCATGTGCAAACAGTACAAGAATGTACAGTACATTCATTAACAAGGGACGGTGCCGCACAGTGTAGTCGATGTTCAGTGGTTGTACATTATGCTTTACAGTCAGAGTAACAAAATCTTTGTTTTAACTGTGACAGAAAAACAGACAGAAACATATGTCGGTTGCTTAGACAGTCGCCCCCCCCCCCAAAGGTCAATACTTAGAAGAACCACCCTTGGCTGCAGATACAGCTGTAGGTCTTCTGGGATATGTCTCTATCAGCACATCTGGATCCTGATCATTTTCCAAATCCAAAATTGTTCCATTTCTGTCACATTTGATCTATTAGTTTTTCAACCCTTGGTTTTTGGAAGTAGGTTGAGATCTGGGCTTTGACTGAGCCATCCTGACACATTTAGGACTTAGTTTTTGAGCAACTCCACTGTAGCCTTGGATGTGTGCCTTGGGTCCCTTTAACCCTGATGAATTTCATGGTCCCTGCTGATGAAAAGCTTCTCTAGGTGATGATGCAATACCACTTCCATGATTCACTGTGGTCATGGGGTTCTCATGGTGACTGGTTTCCCAACAGACCAGAGAACCCTTTAACTGTTTGCTGAGTCTGTGTATTAGGGTTTTATTTGTTTTTTTTTGTTTTTTTTTTCAGTTTTTCGCCACTCTTCTATAAATCCCCAGCATTGTGTATCTGTGTCACAAATATTTAGCTTGTCCTGTAAATAGTTTCTCTCATCTGTGCTGTATATTTCTTCAGCTCCTTCTGATCCACCCCTGGCTTCTGATTTCTTCTCTGACTAACTGACCTTTGGTGAATGACCTTCTTTAGGCAAAATATTACCTCCCAATAGAGTTTCTAGTCTGTGACCTAGTGAAACGGTATCGATGATCGCATTGATAGAGATCCCAAAAACACGTCTGTAAGCCACTCTGGATAAAGGCGTCTATGCAAAAGGATTTTTAGCTCAACTACTGCGTCATTCAATGGTTTGGGATCCCAAAGCCAATAACAATGACTCAGCATTTTAAATCATTTAATTAACCTGTTCCCACACTACACTATAGGAAGTGGCCCACATTATGGAAAAGTGATAGAACGTGCAAGCTTTTATGCACATGCTGTACAAATACACTAAAGAGGCCATGATAATGTCAGAAATTCTGACCGCATGCCACGGTTGTTGTTTGTTCCTCAGATCGAGAACAGGATGGCGGTGAAGAGAGCGTTCTCCAGTGCTATCGTGTACAGTGCCAGGCTCGCCAAGGGGAAGGTGGATCTTCTGGTGCTTTTCATGATAGACAACCACTTGGATCTTTTCAAGGTAAAGTGCGATTCTCATTTCATTCAGCACACACTAATATACAAAGCAAAATATATTTCGGATTTATTTCATACTGGCAAAATGAAAGCAGCTCAAGGTATATCACAACTCAGCAATTTGAAATGAAAGCCGCAGTGGTTTATTATAATGATATAACTCCAAATATACTTTATGCATCATCAGTTCTATCAGGTACACATGCAGTGAGACAATAGCAGTGAGACCTGGTGTTCGTCACCAGTGTAGATATCTAGAGTTGATGTCAAGAAGAAAAGATATGTGGATGAAGTTACAGGAGTTGTTAAAAAAAGATATCTAATTCATATTGCATTTAAAACCCCAGTGTAAATATGATAATCTGACAATCTTATTACCAGAAACAGTTTAAAGTAAGGGAATTTAGCAAAACACAGTTCGCAGCGTCCTGCACCACGGAAAAATATAGCAGTATTTGTATTTGGAAAATCATTTTAGAAATGCATTGCATATAACAGATAAGAGTACATGCAGTTGAATAATTCGTGAACTCGTGTGTGAGCTAGAAATGCCACACATTCTACATTAAGAAAGATGTTATCTATGCTTTGTCCTGAAATTTATATGAATGTAACACACTGAAATTAATTGAAAGGTATGCTGCTATGAGAATCTAAACATGATGTTTACGGTGGGGTTTATTGGGAATGATTACTCTATTATTAATAATACATAAAAGAATTAATTTAGCCGTACATCAGATGCACAGAAATGCCCATATGGCAAAAAAATGAGTTTTGACCTAGCTTTAGAGCTACATATATATATTCCTGTTCACTTTCTTTGGAAATTTCTGGAGGTTAGTTCATCCGTGACGTTACATCAGGCTCCTGCATTTTCATAAATGAAGACTCGAATGTAAGAAGACCATTATTAAGAATATCTCCGTGAATGTTTCCTCAGATTCCTGTATCATTACACAAGCTTGTTAGTGATAAACTCGCCAGCATCATCAGGGGCAAAGATCCTGACGTCGTTCCAGGTAAGTGGATGAAAATGAATAAAAGCTTTTCTGAATATACGTGTCAGTGACACACCAACGACCGGCGTTAAAAATAAATCACACTGCTGCTGAAAAATCAACTTCTGATCACACTCTGGTTGAAAAGATTATTCTAAAGCTTATAAGGGCTGCTATAAATGATCGAATCTGTTTATATTTTAAATGATTCTGCAGCTAATCCTAGGTGTTAGCAGTGATAGCTGGTTATAATGATGAATAGGAGAGTTTATAAAAAAAATATCAGTAACTTGCTAATACAAAATTATTAGGGTCTTATAGAATAAGCTGTCTTTGTAGCAAAGACCTTAAACTATGCATACACACACTTGTTGGAAGACTGATAGATGGCATCGTTCATACTTCCTTATTTTCTAAAGGCAGGTTTTTCATGTGTGTAATTATGCTGTGTTTATTTATGAAAGGCAAACACGGCACAAAGAAAAGCAGCTCTTGTTGTTAACCAACTGGTTCATTTTACAGTTTGTCCTATTGTGTAATTTCCACTTTAATTGGAATGTGTGCTTTCTATTTATCTATTTACTTCTAATTGCTCATCCGAGGGCATTTTTAATATCATTTTTTAGAAAGATATCAGCCCCAGACTTTACTTGTACATGTATTTTTTTCTGTTAGTTCTGCTATTGTTCCTGCTTTCAAAACGTAATAAATGATCCACTTCAGGAGATTTGATAAGACGAAAATCCTTGGCAGTTGATGATGATGGCAAAATCTTTTCGCCTTTCTTGAAGGAAAGGGAAAACATAGCTCTGCTGTCTCATTTACACCAACCGGCCCTGTATCACAATATTATATTTACTTATATATTTACACGACCAGTCAAAAGTTTGGACACACCTTTTAATTCAATGTTTTTTTGTTTAGGGATTTATTTTCTACATTCTAGAACAATACTGGAGATTTCAACACTATGAAATAACACGCATGGACTTAAGTAATCCATATGTAATGACAACAAACAACAGTCAGTTGTTATTTTAAGACACGAAGGTCAGGTGTTCTGGAATAGTTCTTGCAAGAACAGTATTGTCAAGTGCATTTGCAAAACCCATCAAGCACCATGATGAAACTGGCTCACATGAAGACCATCCCAGGAAAGCAAGACCAAAACTGACCTCTGCTGCAGAGGAGAAGTTCATTTAGAGTTACCCGCCTCAGAAATCACCAATTAACAGCACCTCAGATTAGAGGCGTTATGAAGGCTTTACAGAGCATCAGTAGCAGACATATCTCAATATCAACTGTTCAGAGGACATTATTGTGGATTTCGGCCGCCTTCAGCATTGTTTTACAATGTAGAAAGAAATAAACATCAGGAAAGACCATGGAATTAGAAGATGTGTCCAAACTTTTGACTGGTAGTGTATATATCACAATATTCTTATATTTACTTATATTTTCAATTAGTCGATAATGTACTTGATATACCTGAAATATGAAGGACTACAGATATATAGTTATATAGATTAGTTATATATAGTTATATATATATATATATATATATATATATATATAAAGACTATAGATAGATAGATAGATAGATAGATAGATAGATAGATAGATAGATAGATAGACATGTTGTGTGGAGTGTACAGGTCTAAACTTTTTCCTAAACTTTTTACTTTTAAACCGTTGCTGCTCTACTCCTTGCTCTTATCTCTCTATGAATGGATAGTATATAGATAAAATGGATACTATATAGATAAAATGGATACTAGATAGATAAAATGGATACTATATAGATAAAATGGATACTAGATAGATAAAATGGATACTAGATAGATAAAATGGATACTAGATAGATAAAATGGATACTATATAGATCAAATGGATACTAGATAGATAAAATGGATACTATATAGATCAAATGGATACTAGATAGATAAAATGGATACTAGATAGATCAAATGGATACTATATAGATCAAATGGATACTAGATAGATAAAATGGATACTAGATAGATAAAATGGATACTAGATAGATAAAATGGATACTATATAGATCAAATGGATACTAGATAGATAAAATGGATACTAGATAGATAAAATGGATACTATATAGATCAAATGGATACTAGATAGATAAAATGGATACTAGATAGATAAAATGGATACTATATAGATAAAATGGATACTATATAGATCAAATGGATACTAGATAGATAAAATGGATACTAGATAGATAAAATGGATACTATATAGATCAAATGGATACTAGATAGATAAAATGGATACTAGATAGATAAAATGGATACTAGATAGATAAAATGGATACTAGATAGATCAAATGGATACTAGATAGATAAAATGGATACTAGATAGATCAAATGGATACTATATAGATAAAATGGATACTATATAGATAAAATGGATACTAGATAGATAAAATGGATACTATATAGATAAAATGGATACTATATAGATAAAATGGATACTATATAGATCAAATGGATACTAGATAGATAAAATGAATACTAGATAGATAAAATGGATACTATATAGATCAAATGGATACTAGATAGATAAAATGGATACTAGATAGATAAAATGGATACTAGATAGATAAAATGGATACTATATAGATCAAATGGATACTAGATAGATAAAATGGATACTAGATAGATAAAATGGATACTAGATAGATAAAATGGATACTAGATAGATAAAATGGATACTAGATAGATCAAATGGGTACTATATAGATAAAATGGATACTATATAGATCAAATGGATACTAGATAGATAAAATGGATACTAGATAGATCAAATGGGTACTAGATAGATCAAATGGGTACTAGATAGATCAAATGGATACTAGATAGATCAAATGGGTACTAGATAGATCAAATGGATACTAGATAGATAAAATGGATACTAGATAGATAAAATGGATACTATATAGATCAAATGGATACTATATAGATAAAATGGATACTAGATAGATAAAATGGATACTAGATAGATAAAATGGATACTAGATAGATCAAATGGATACTAGATAGATCAAATGGGTACTAGATAGATAAAATGGATACTAGATAGATCAAATGGATACTAGATAGATCAAATGGATACTAGATAGATAAAATGGATACTAGATAGATAAAATGGATACTAGATAGATCAAATGGGTACTAGATAGATCAAATGGATACTATATAGATAAAATGGGTACTAGATAGATAAAATGGATACTAGATAGATAAAATGGATACTAGATAGATAAAAGCAAGTGGCCAAGCAGTGCAATAGAATCATGTACGCTCTTACAAACTTGCATCCTGAAAATAAGAGCAAACTTGTGTCCGAGTGGGAGGCCTTACTCTTTAAATCAGAGCAGCAGTAAACAATCACGTGTGCTAACTGCATGGGGACGAGGGATTTTAGTGCTTTCCACTGAGCCCCTTGATGCCGCAAGAGCAGCAGTTTGAAATGATCTGATGTCTGGATTTATGTGTCTCAGAGGAAGCACATGTTATTCTTCACCCTTCCTGGTTGGTAGCAGTCAGTGTGATAAGGGAGAGTTGCTCTTTACAAGGTCAATACAGCAACAGTGGCATTTTTTTTTTTGGAATGGTGTATATATGCTAGATGTTTGTTCACTTCTCTTCGGTCTTGTTAATAGTCGTCCTAGGTTGTCTTTTGGGACGCTGCTCAAAATGCTTGTTATGTAAAATGAGAGAAAAAAAACACGCATCAGTGTCTTTGCAGCTTGAAATATGAGGCAAAGTCTAATGTAATGACATTTAAAAATGACATTAAAGTAATACCAGGTGGCAGGCAGGTGTCTGGTATAGATTTAGATGTCGTCTATTGGTATGATCAATTTTATTTATTTATTTTTTTTTTTATTTTTTTTTTTTTTACATTTTTTAACAACTGGAATTTTCTAATAATGCATTACCCATTTAAGCAAATAAAAGCAGATGTCAGGAAAACACAAACAGATTGTCACTATTTGAAGACAACAAAATATTTTAAACTAAATCCTTTCATGCATAAATTAAAAACAGACCCATAATCTTTACTTAACATTGCATATCATATGAACTTAGAAAATGTGTACTAAGACTTTTTCTAAGTAAGATTAGCATAAAATGTTGGGTTTTTTTTTCATTGTTATTGTTACTGATTGTTAGTTTTTGTTCTTTACATAAAAATACTAATATCAATGCATACCTAGTTTCCAGCTGAATGGCATATACTCTTATATTGCCAAAAGTTTTGGGACGTCTGCCTTTACATGAACATGAATGTAATATGGAGTTGGTCCGCCCTTTGCAGCTATAACAGCTTCAGTTGTTCAGTGAAGGCTTTCCACAAGGTTTAGGAGTGTGTTTATGGGAATTTTTGACCATTCCTCTCTAGAAGCGCATTTGTGAGGTCAGGCACTGATGTTGGACAAGAAGGTCTGGCTCAAAGTTTCTTCTCTAATTCATCTCAAAGGTGTTCTATCGGGTTGGTTGTGCAGGCCAGTCAAGTTCCTCCACACCAAACTCACTCATCCATGTCTTTATGGACCTTGCTTTGTGCACTGGTGTGCAGTCATGTTTGACCAGGAAGGGGTCATCCCCAAACTGTTCCCATAAAGTTGGGAGCATAAAATCGTCCAAAAATGTCTTGGTATGCTGAAGCATTAAGAGTTCCTTTCACTGGAACTAAGGGACCAAGTCCAACCCCTGAATTCAATGATTTGGAGGGGTGTCCCAAAACTTTTGGCAGTAAAGTGTATATATACAGTACATTGGGATGGATTTCTACCTTCCTTTTCTTTTTACTCCAAACATACCGAATCCTGCATGTGCCTAAATAATGAACTGAGATGACTATTGAGGAGAAAATTAACAGCAGATTTGTTTCCTTCTTCAGGTCCATCTTACTGTAAACGTCTTACGAGGACCACTTACATGCAGACGGTACAGACAACCACTAAAGAGGAGCTGATCGCTTTACTCCGCACCATTCACGAGAACCCCAAACTTTCCGTAAAAGAGAAGCGGCGACTGCTCGGGCAGTTCTACAGAGGTCATCCCGAGATATTCGTGCAGTATTTCGGCAACCAGATATCCAGTGCTTATCTGTAACACAATGCTTTACTGAAATTCTATCGCACATGTTGTACAAAGTAAAATGTAAATGGTGTAAAATGTCTTGTAAATGTTGTAAAAAAAAAAATGTAAAATGTTATTTACTTTTTATGCCTGGACGCATGAGTTAAGAAAGGTCAAAGTCATTCTGAGACATTCAGGACAACTTTTAATGCCTGTATTAAATATGAGTGATATTTATCAGGCTTTTATCCAAACTATGACGTTCTAATGTGACTGTTCTCACATTGTGACCCTCACGTTAAAATAAATACTTGTTTTTTTTTTATTTACACAGACTTACGACCCCAGCTTTGTCCTTAAAATGGTGTCATTACACTGAGATCTGTATTGTACTGTTTGGAATTGAAATATTTTTCAATTGCCATCACTAACAGGAAGCAAACTCTACCCAAAATATACACATTTACATTCAAGGCATTTGGAAGACGCCTTTATCCAGAGCAACGTACAAAAGTGTTTTGAAGTCTTTATCAATGAATACATCGATACTGATTCACTAGGTCACAGAGTAAAAATACCACAAGACCAAAACTCAGGAAGAGGTAGGTCTTCACCCGTTGTTTGAAGACAACCAGTGACTCAGCTGTTATGACATCTAGAGGAAGTTCATTCCAGCACCTAGGTGTCAGAACAGAGTGGAGTCTTGATGCTTAACTTCCTGAGAGATGGCAAGACCAGTTAAGCAGCACGGGAAGATCGCTGCTAGAAGAACAAGAACTATTTGTTTTATATTTTTCCCCCATGTCTGGGTTTTTACTCATGTTTGAATCTCATTTGACAGTAGAATGTTAAGAAATACTTAAGAATTCATGACTAGAGTTATTATTAGCACATTATGGCTCTGCCCCAAATAGTAGAATTCATGAATAGTGTACTTATTAGATTGCTAGCCATTTGGCCGTGTCCAAATACACACATTTTAGGGTTCTTTTCATGAAATTTTGGCTGCATCCAGAATATTGTCTAGTTAATGTATAATTTAATGTTTAATTTTAAAACCCTGTCCCAAGTAGTAGAGTTTTCTAGTTTCAACAACTGACATCTAGCTCATTTCATCCATTTGGCATCCAGAGCGACTTACATTTTTATCACATTACATTTTTATCACAACAGAGCAAGTGATGGTTAAGGGCCTTGCTTAGGGGCCCAGCAGCGGCAGCTTGGTGGACCTGGGATTCAAACTCACAACCTTCTGTTCAGTAGTCCACAACACCTTAACCACTAAGTTACCACATCCCACATCTAGCCGTTGCTCTTTCTAATAAAAGTGGCCTCATTAACAACTAATGAATATTCATCAAGGCTACATCCCAACTCCTAAATCCATCACTTTGTATTATTCCTATTATACCATAAACGGTCTTGTGGCTCTGTCCCTAATGATAGAATTAGGCGTCTGGGGTTCTTCCAAGACTGTCATTTTAAGGCGCCACCCTAAACTCCATCACTTATTTAAGATTCTTGCTACAGTCACAGCCATTTCAAGGTTGTTCATGAGTGTTCATAATTCCAGGGCTAAACAGTAAGCAATTGTAAATAAGGATGAAGCTTCAAGTTAAACGAAAAACCATAGCAGAATTTTGTAGGGCAAAATCAGTACTCATACCTACATACATGCAAGAAATAAATATTACATCAGCTGAACAGATTTCTGCTACCCAAGAAATTGCTTTTATTACATCCCTGTGCTAATATTGTCCAATAGGATAAATGTTAGCTTGTGTTTCCTCCAGCACATGCTTCGAGTCAGTGTTTCTCCCATCTGTACAGACTTTTAGCATGGAATCTGGATTATAGCAGACACCTTATGACCAGGTAACCTGTAGCGAGCACCATGGCAGAACATGTCCTTGAGGATTTTCAGTTTTTTGTCCTTACATTTACGGTATTTGGCAGACGCCCATTGAGCGACTTACATTTATCATTCATACAACTGAGCAATTGAGGGTTAAGAGCCTTGCTACAGGGCCCAGCAGTGGCAGCTTGGTGGACCTGGGATTTAAATTCACAACCTTTCAATCAGTAGTCCAACACCTTAACAACTAAGCTACCACTTCACTAGAATGTCTACCAGCAGTAAGTCAAGCCGAGTGGGCTATTTTTGGTTCACCACTTATATTTCGAGGCTATACACATCAACACAATGCTGTACCAGTGTGTCTTTAACGTTCACAGCCCGCTGCATAAAACTTGCAAAACGATTTCTAACCCGTGACAAAATGCGAGCTTAGTAAATCCCCCAGACGTTACATCACGGATCATTCCTATAGTAACGCCAACCAAACAGGTCACCTAGAACAGACAAAGTGTGAAAAACGCCAAATGCACTTGGTGTTCCAACATGACAAAAAGCTATCTGTAGCCAGTTAAGAAAAGGTCAGTGTCAGTCGTCTGAGTTCTGCATATCCTGCTGTGGAAGAATGAATTCTTTGTCATTATGCAACTGGGATGAAGTTCGGAATGTGAGTATTAAACCCGAGGAAACTGCCTTTTGGCTTTATTTACAAATCAGACCCAGGTTTAATATTAAATATGGAGTTATGAGGCTGTTGATGTTGCAGTGAAGAATCTCATTTTGGTGTAAAAAAAGAGAGTGGAAAGTTCATACTGGGAAAACTGGTGGCTTATGCAGCATGGAAAGTGATAACAAGGCTATACAGTATATGGCCAGAGGGCTTTATTGGTTCCTGCACCAGATTATGAGATAACTACATTATCTCATAATTATTATTACATTTGCAAACGCTTGCACATATTTGTTTAGCAAAAGTATTTATCCAAGCGATGGCATGGAGGAGACCAACCAGCATTGCTGCCTCACAGCTCCAGCTCCAGATTCAATGTCCAGATTCTGTCTAGGTGTAGTTTCGCATGTTTATCCCACAGGTTTCCTCCAAGTTCTCCAGATTCACCTCACCTCACAAAAACAACCAGTGTTGCCAGGATAGGCACCAGTACTACCATGAACCTGACCAGGATAAAGCAGCTACTGAAGATGAATGAATTTATGCAAGCAATTTCCTAATAAGACAGATTGCAATCCAACTTTAAGGGTATTTAAAATGTAAAAAACTTAAAGGCCTCCTGGTGGTCCAGTGGGAGGACCCTGTGCTCTCATTGCCGCAGCCTGGGGTCAATTCCTGGGCAAGGAGCTAACTTGTAGCCCAAGCACGGATAAAATGGGAGGGTTGCATCAGGAAGGGCATCTGGCGTAAAAAACCTGTGCCAATGATCCTCTGTGGTGACCCCAAACAGGGAACAGCTGAAAGAACAACAACAAAGAACTTAAGATCAAGCTCAAGAGACCTACAGTGACTCTCAGGCCATCCTGTAATGTAAAATCTCAGTCTTAATGATGTTTTAATGTAAAAGTCTATTTATGGTAAATAATTCAGTCTGAAGTGGTATAAAGGGTGTTAAACTGTTCTAAAAGTACTTATAATGTAATGCACTTGGATTAGTATGATTTGAATCAATCAAAGTCGAAAATAAAGTTGACATCGGACAAATTTCTTTACTTGGTTTTATTGGAAGTGAAGTGAAATTTCCATTCGACTACAAAATGATGTTCGTGGTGTTTTCACTGGACTACACATGGCAAGCTCTGAACTATGTGTCGATCAACATCCAGAATAAAACTTTGTACAATATAAGCCACTCAGTTTTTAAAATAAAACTGTTTAAAAAAAACCCCCAAATGAACAAAAAAAGACCTTCAAAAACACGGGGGGGAAAAAATGATGAGACTCAAATGATCTGAAGAGTCGAGTCAATCACAATGAGTCAAAAAACCTCCGCTTTAGAAAAAGAGGTTAAACCCTAGGTGACGCGTTCCACTTCTCAACACACAGGACGTGTGTGCGTGTGTGTTTGTGTTCACACACCCTCACAGTAAAAAAACCATCCATGGAGGGGGGAAAGCTAAGAAGCCATCACTGGAGGAACAGAGGAACAGTTAGAAGAGTTCATGACGAGCATCAGTGTTTGTTTGGGACTCATCGGATGCGCTTCTGCTGCCTTGCGCGGTAGATATCGTTGACCGGTGGAGCGATGGCTCCTTTTTCCTCCTCCTCATCCGAGTCGGCGTTGGGCCTCTTCAGTGATTTGTTAGTTAGCGCATGGTTCTCCACAGGCCCGTTTCCTTCTCCGGGAACATCGCCACGGCTGCCCGTGATTAACTCCACTGCAGCTTCTACAGCTACACACACATACACATGGTTAATAACAGCAACAGTACAACGGATATCTTCATTTAAAGAAACCATTTAAGGAACAGTGTAAAGACTGATTCTATTGATAATATTTACATACCTACAGCCAAAATACTCAATAATTGCCTTTCGAACACTTTAACTAGCTTCAATCTACAACAATAACCAAACCTTTCCACCAACGCCATCAAAAACTCACTAATGAGAAACACCAATAATCAGTGTCAAAACATTCAACATCACCTACATCTAAAATTTGCCAAACACCTAATAAATAAATGCCACTGAATGCCATAATTGCACGTCACCCACAATCATTCATCATCAAACTCCCACATTCAGCAACACAAACACTCACTATTGAATATACAGTGATCAGGCATAACATTCTAAGCAGTGAGAGGTGAAGTGAATAACACTATCTCCTCATCATGGCACCTGTTAGTGGGTGGGATATATTAGGCAGCATATTAGGATATATAAGTGAACATTTTGCTAAAATCCATTATCAAACATCAGATATAAATCAAGACCAGCTAGAAATATAAACACCAAACATTTCCAAATAACATTCCATCAACACCAGTATCCACACTATATTGCCAAAAGTTTTGGGACACCCCTCCAAACCATTGAATTCAGGTGTTGTTTTTCAGGGGTTGGGCTCGGCCCCTTAGTTCCAGTGAAAGGAACTCTTAATGCTTCAGCATACCAAGACATCTTGGACAATTTCATGCTCCCAACTTTGTGGGAACAGTTTGGGGATGACCCCTTCCTGTTCCAACATGACTGTGCAAGGTCCACAAAGACATGGATTGAGTTTGAATGGATTGATGGAGTGAGTTTGGCGTGGAGGAACTTGACTGGCCTGCCCAGAGTCCTGACCTCAACCCGATAGAACACCTTTGGGATGAATTAAAGCGGAGACTGTGAGCCAGACCTTCTCGTCCAACATCAGTGCCTGACTTCACTAATGTGCTTCTAGAGGAATGGTCCAAAATTCCCATAAACACACTCCTAAACCTTGTGGAAAGCCTTCCCAGAAGAGTTGAAGCTGTTATAGCTGTAAAGGGCAGGTCAACTCCATATTACATTCATGTGTATGTAAAGGCAGACGTCCCAAAACTTTTGGCAATATAGTGTATCATACATCAGAAATCACCATAATTATTATCTAATGGCAAACACCAATAAAAAAAAAAAGTTCACTTTTGAGCACCAAAACCTCCAACAATCACTAGACGTCATGCAACAACCAAAATTCACCAGAATCAACGAACAGAATTCTTCCAACATTTCCCAATAACCATCAAATAAACATTCACAAAAAACTACATGGATAAAAAATTAAATTCTGCTATACACTTGTCAGAAGCAGCCTCCAAACACTGTCAAACACCAGAAACTTAAATTAGTGAACATTCTAGAAAACATCCTAAAGGCACCCAGGTACACCACCAACACCTGGTTTTGTTTCATGGAAAACACTGAATCAGTAGAAAGGTACTGTATGGTATACGTACTCTCGGGCAGATTGCATCTTCTGAACGACTCCATCAGCTCATCCACCTGGACAAATGGTCCCTGTGAGAGGAAGAGAAGTTGCAATGAAACTGAAAATCAGATGATACTCATAACAAGTCTAACAGATTTAACATGGACATGTGATCAGATCAATCTGCTATGTTTCAGAAAGTACAATATATGATAAACATGGAAAAACCAGAACTTCTTAACTCTTATCTTTACTTAAAACTAACTGTTACTAATGCTTATAATATACACAGTGGTCCCTATTCATTAAAGGTGTGTACAGTCAAATCAAGAATACACAAATTCCACTAGTTTCCTTATTTGTCAATTTTCTCTTTGGCGTATCAGTGTAGATGTGGTCAGTAACATTTAAATATCCTAAAAAGGCTCAGTTTGGAGGTAAAAAAAAATCGAATAAATACCAGCCTTTATAGCAAGCATACACTGATCAGGCATAACATTATGACTAATATTGTGTTGGTCTCCCTTTTGCTCCCATGCAACAAACTGCCATGCACTGTGTATTCTGACACCTTTCTATCAGAACCAGCATTAACTTCTTCAGTAATCTGAGCAACAGTCTGTTGGATCTGATCACACGGGCCAGCCTTCACTCCCCACGTGCATCAATAAGCCTTGGCCACCCATGACCCGGTCACCGGTTCACCACTGTTCCTTCCTTGGACCACTTTTGATAGATACTGACCACTGCAGACCGGGAACACCCAACAATAGAGCTGCAGTTTTGGAGATGATCTGATCCAGTGGTCTAGCCATCACAATTTGGCCCTTCATCAAACTCACTCAAATCCTTACTCTTGCCCATTTTTCCTGCTTCTAACACGTCAACTTTGAGGACAAGATGTTCACTCGCTGCCTAATATATCCCACCCACTAACAGGTGCGTGGGATCAGTGTTCATCAGTGTTATTCACGGCACCTCTCAGTGGTCATAATGTTATGCCTGATCGGTGTAGCTTATAGGAAGGTATTTGAGTGTAAAATAGCACAGTGTTAACATACACACACGGGTTTTGTGTCATCATGTTATTCGTAAACATGATCCCAATACACAGTAAATCCGTTGGTACTTTAATTAATAAGTGCATTTTTGGAGTACATGAGGCACCAAAGAGTGATGGCACTTGGGTTATGACACTTGGGTGGAAGCTTCAATTTTAAGCTATTCAAGCTAAATGAATTAAGGTCTAGTTATGAAGATTATTAAAAAAGAAAAGACAGATCTACTAGACCATCCTTTCCTTTCATTTTTCCCTTTCTGTTTTTAATCTTGGAAGAAAAAAGGAGACTGTTCTTTTTTTTTTTTTGCAACATCTGTACAAACATCTGTGTGTTTATTGTATGTGAATTAGATGTATGATGTATTAAGAGACATTGGCTTCTGCTGTGTGTGTGTGTATGACGTGCCATCACTTGTTTTTTGATGTATGAAGGCATCTGCATGTGGGCCATGAAACTGTTCAGAATCATTGTGTTTGCTCAGATCTGCACTCGTTTCAACACAAGCTTGAGGATAAAGGCTACGGTCAGATTGGGTGGTAGTACTCACCGTGAAACAGTTTGGCGGAGGCAGCAACTTCATGAGGATCACAGCAGCAGGGGGAACAGGGAACACTCCTCCTGGAACAGGGTGCAGGCCAGGGGCTGCCCCACACACACACACACACACACACACACACACACACACACACACACAAAATACCATTATAAAAGAGCACAGAATAAAGGCAACAGTGCTGTGTTTTAAAACAAGAGCAGTCCATTTGATGCTTGTAATGATCAGTGTAAAAGCAAGGAGGACATTTAAAACGGTCATTCTGATTCTTACGGGCAAGGTGTCGAGGCTGGAACGGGATCATCTGGTTGGTGTCTGGTTTGGGATACTCCGGCTTGCGGTCTCCGTCATCCTTCAGCGTTGGGGCAGAAGGGGTAACAACAGCCTCTGGGATCAGAGCGGCGTATTTGGCTCGGGATACGTCCTAATAAACAGAATCATCAATTCAAAAATATTATATACTGCGTGGTTATAAACATATATTTATTGTGCTGTTCTGCACTTCAGTCAGTCTAAGGATAATGTCATTTTGTACACCATGTCTGTCTTGTTCTTTGTGTTATTTTGTATATAGAGACTCTGTATTGTTTTATGAAAACTGCAGGTTTTAGTAATTCTGAGCAGTAAACATAAATAAATCTGGAGTAAAAAGAGAAAATCAGTCACCACTGACAATTCACTCTATTCACAGGTCTATTTAAATTTTTGTTAGCTCTTTTTTGACCTTTGAAGCAAATGCTTTTTCACATTAATGAACTCGAATGAGCAGAAAGTGAGTTATTTATGGGTGAGACTTTAGGACGGGGGCGGGGCTTCCATGCATTTAATATCAGAGATTTTGTGCAAATCATTCCAGATTAATATGTCGATTGGATCCATGTCCTGTTTTATTTGCTTGCTACATTTTGAGTTGCTGTACTCCAATGTTAAAGGACGTTTGGCAATCACTGGATATCGTGGCAGAGTAATACCGTGTAGAGACGATGGGTTTGTGCACAGATTATCTGGATTGGATGAGAATTAAAATGAATTTGGACTTGACTTGAGTGGTGAAACTTTAAAACTTTATATAATATTAGTAGAAATCGTTAACAGGTAACAAACATGGTGAATGGAAAGAAAGTCTAATCGCACCTTGTACCCAAGAGCTTTGAGCTCGCTGGTGGAGCAGGGGTACAGATCCATGAACTTGTACCTGTCCACCAACAGAGCCGTCTCCTTGCCCTCGTATTCCTCTTTAAAAGCCAAGAAGCGCCTGCGCTCCACCTTCAGGATACTGGCCAGGTCTCCGATGTTGCTCTCGAATGCCAGAAAGCGTGCCCAGATCTCCCTGTAAATCACACACATGTTAAAAAATGCACTTCAATGTGGCTTGTATCAGATATGAGGTATTGGGGATTCTATGACTGAGGTGCCATTTAGGTCTTTCATTTCTGGAAAATGAAACTTAATTTTGTTAATGATGAACATCTAAACTACGAAAACATGCTTTTAGGCTTTCAGATTATGTTTTTGTGGACAATGGCTGCATGCAATAATTTTCAATTATTTTTATAATTGAATATATAATTTATATTTATAATTTTTATAAATATTTTTTATTATTATTTATGCATATAAAAATCAAGCACATTTTCTCTTCCAAAAATTATTACCATATTCATTTGAGTTAAATTTTTCCTTTTAAACAAAGAACAAATATATTAAAGTAATAAAACAATAAATACCATTTTTTTAAATCACATTTTGTGATAAAACAATGTATTAACAAGGCTGAATTAAAATTATGGGACACAACTAAAAGGTAATTTTTTTATTTAGTTTATTTATTTATTTATTTTATTTTATTTATTTATTTTATTAATTAATTGATTGATTAAATGAATGTTTTTGTTTATTATGGATTTATAAAATTATGCAAAAAAATTATTTTAGTGTTTAATAATTTTAATGTTTAAATTAATGTTTTTTTTTTTAACTTAAATGCATGTTGTCATGAAGGTCATTTACCTTGATTTAAATGGGGTTTAATTTAGCTTAAGATACTGGCATACAGGCAAATGTAAAGTCAGTGGGCCTCAAAAGGCAATCATGGAATCACTCGTATGCTAAGCTGGTCATGTGGAAGTGGGTTTCTTGTGAAAATAAATAAAAGCACAGGTCTAACCTTAAGTCTAATACTCTTGAATAACCATTCAACTGTATTAATGTAAGCATTTGCTCCTTCCATGTTATTCACAACAAGTCAAAAACAACAAAAGAGTAGCTCACGAACCCTGATTTTTCCGGAGAAAGACTTCCAGATGTGAGAACCCTCTCAAACAGCACTCTGGTGTTGTTGTCCTCTGTGTAGACAAAGAATAGAAAGAACATAAGCAGAGACTATTTCAATAGAAAAGCAATTAATTCATGCTGGCCTTCCTAATCTCTTTAACAAAGCAGAAATACACTTGATATCCAAGTGAGTTTATTTATGGCAGCACAAACACAATCTCTTCATCTTCCACGAGTAAACAAGCTACGAGGTGGTAGTAAAATCACCACAAGTCCAGGACAAGATACTCACAAGCATCTAATTATGCTTCTAAAGAATGCCACTTAATATATATATATATATATATATATATATATATAGATGGAAAATACGCAGATCTTACCATTGAGGTGAGAGAGGTAATCGATGTACGCCAGTATATACTCAGGGATGTCTCCGTATTTCTTTAGACCAAGCTCGAAGATCTTAAATGCCACCGATTTGTCCTGAGGAAGAGAAAGAAGAAACAGGAGTCAGATTTAATCAGACAAGCAGATCTACATAATACAAGTGTAACAATAAATGGATAAAAATTAAGCATTTTAAGAAAGAAAAAAAAACACATCATTGATATGGTGAAGCTTTCTACAGGAGGCATTTTTAGCATTTATGTCATATAAAGATATAGAATTGGTGATTTGTAAAATCCATCCATTTTCTATACCCACTTTATTCCTAATTAGGGTCACGGGGATCTGCTGGAGCCTATCCCAGCGCACACAGGGTACACCCTGGACAGGTCACCAGTCCATCACAGGGCCACACATCCCATGTGGCCACAACCACACACACTCACACTCACTCCTATGGGTAATTTAGAATTAACAATCAAGCTAATGTACATGTTTTTGGGCTGTGGGAGGAAACCGGAGTACCCGGAGTAAACCCACACAGGCACGGGGAGAATATGCAGACACACAGGGTCTGCAGGCCCCTTGCACAGGGTTTGAACAGGCAGGGGCCTAATCTTCTTGCTGTGAGGCAGCAGTGCTAACCACTAAGCCACCATGCTCCCCTGTGATTTGTAACAGTCAGTAGGTTTTCCACCACTGGCGAGTCTTCAGGAGGGAGGAGTTTGAGCTCACGGTTTTTATGCCACATCGAAAACTGTATTTTATTTCTTATTAACTTCAAGAGGCTTAGAGATTAAACAATTTACATAAGCAAAAACAGGAATGAAATTGTTTCTATAACAAATGTAACTCCAAATGTTGCCTATTAATGAATTACAAAAACTGTAATTGCAGACAAATTGCTGCAGTATAAGAGGAATAAAACACTTCTATGGTGGTTACAGCGAACAGCTACGAGGAGCCTTTTATTATTTTCTGCATGCTTTATTGTGTTACCCCTTTATCACTTTAATAAAATTCCATACATTCTGCTTTTCTTAACCCTTTTAACAGTACAATGGAGTTCTGTTCAGCAAGTCTGATATAAAATGAGTCAGGACTCACTTATGAACAAGCACTTGGAGCAACTCAGAGAGCAGAAATGGGTTTCATATCAGCACTGAGGGTATAAATATTGGTGCGGAATAACGTTTGTTTCTTTTCTACAAATATATTGCCCCTAGGAGGGTAGGTCAAAACATAAAAAGGTATGTAAAAGTACCCGAGTGTCTACTTTTATATGAGTCATTAGGCAACATGGTGAAGTGTGACATGACAAAGAAATACAATGCTGAACATGTACACAGGAAAACAGGAGGAAATTCCATATTTTGGCCTCTGATAAAAAGAGGTAACACTGCTTTATTCTGTTCTCATTCTCAAATTTTTACATAAATTAATTACCTGCGTCTTGAGTAATCATTACTATTAACGTATGCAGCTCAGCTACGAATCTGGTGTGTGTTTTGCTCCAACTTAAATAATGTCAGTGACAAATAAATGAATAAATGTCAGTGTTGACAATGTTTAATTATTGTATATGAATATGAGAAATAAATAACTGCATGTCAAATAGCCAAGCTAAAAGTTATTACATTTGCTTCCAAAATAAACAGCTTGCCTTGTTCCATCCTGAGCACTGACTTCGTTTTTACAATTAACTACGCCCTCTAGTGTTCACTACTGCATAAACTACACGGATGTTACAGGTAAGCAGATATCCTTCCCATCCATTTTGTGAACCGCGTATCCTACACAGGGTCATGGGGAAGGGGACACATTAAACAGGGTGCCAAACCATCATAAGGGCATAATCATACACCTATGATTCTATCTATCTATCATGCATGATTTGGGCTGGAGGAGATTAGAAAAGCAAGAATACCTGAGGGGAAAAAAAACCCCACAAAATACAGGGAGAACATGCAAACTCCGAACAGGAAAGGATGCTGTGATATGACGTGACACGACTTATATTTTTACCAAACATCATGTGTTCATTCCTGTTCCAGCACAGTACTACTACTAAAGTTAAAGTTGTGTAACATCACCAAAAGTTAATTCCTGTTATCGCTTAGTAGAGCAGTTATGAACAGTCATTTCTGCACTTTTAGAAAAGTAATGCAAATGAGAAGTCCTCTGTCATGAGGAAATAAACTATATTGCCAAACGTTTTGGGACACCCCTCCAAATCATTGAATTCAGGTGTTGTTTTTCAGGGGTTGGACTTGGCTCCTTAGTTCCAGTGAAAGGAACTCTTAATGCTTCAGCATACCAAGACATTTTGGACAATTTCATGCTCCCAACTTTGTGGGAACAGTTTAGGGATGATCCCTTCCTGTTCCAACATGACTGTACACCAGTGCACAAAGCAAGGTCCATAAAGACATGGATGAGTGAGTTTGGTGTGGAGGAACTTGACTGGCCTGCACCTCAACCCCATAGAACCTTTGGGATGAATTAGAGTGGAGACTGCGACCCAGTCCAAAACTGGGATGTCTGCCTTTAGGTTTAGTGTGTTTATGGGAATTTTTGACCATTCCTCTAGAAGCGTATTTGTGAGGTCAGGCACTGCTTTTGGATGAGAAGGCCTGGCTCACAGTCTCCGCTCTAATTCATCCCAAAGGTGTTCTATCAGGTTGAGGTCAGGACTGCGGTCCAGTCAAGTTCCTGCAGTGAATATCTTCATTAATAAGAAAAGCCCAGAAGGCATCACCTTGCTGCAGTAGTACTCCATGAGCGCGGCCGTGACATAAACATGATGCCGTGTCCTGACGTCCTCTCTGGCTTTCTTAAAGATGGCGCGACCGGACTTGATTCCCTCTGCTCTTCTGGCGAACTTCATGTACTGGATGTAAACCTGAGGAGCAGTGCAACAAATTTCAGTGACGTCAAACAACTCTCTGCAGTTAAATTCACTGCTAATGAATTGAAACTCACCAAGGTCGGGTCGATGTCCTCTATGGCCAGGAGGCGGTTGTATATGCTGTGCACTTTTTCATATTTCATTCGACTCTGTGGAGCACAGGTCACAGGGACGGCGATGATTCAGTTTAAGAAAATCACGGGGGTTTAATGGTGCGATCAGAGCTGAAGGACTCACCTCCTCGTAATCGGCGAATGAGAAATACAGCAGCATGTTTTTCTTCAGTAGAGTTGAAATGGCGCGTTCGTAAATGTTAGCAGCCTCGTCGCTGAACAGTTTGGCGTTGTTCATGTCCTGAAATGTACAACGACGGCGTTACAAATAAACCATTTTGGTCTAAATGTAAAACTACTGAACCATTTTACTGCAAGTGCTGCCGAGTTCGCAAATCTAATTGGTCAGAATGTGTTCATTAATTACCTATAAAAGCAGGACTGACCGTAGTGACAGCTGATACATCATTGTTTCTATAGCAACAACACAACTACAGCGACTTGTATAGCAGATGCTCCATGTAATCTAAGCCTCATAATGAACAGACAGTGTTTTTATTAAGCAGTGAATAAAGTATGTGGAAAAAGAAACTAAGCTGTCTTTAAATGTAACACTAAACAACTACTTAACAGTCAATGACTATTAAAAATGAATGATTGCGGTGGTGTAAGGGGAACGAAACACTTACTGTTATTGGAAAATAATCAATCATCCCATTTGCCCATCACTGAATATTTTCCTATAACAGCATTTAATTCCTTACTTATCTTATAATACAGTAAACAAATTTGGCTTCCTACAACACATTTTTCTTTGTTCTAATTGCTTTTATAGAGCTGTAGACAGATCTGGTCAAGTGAGCACACATACACTTAGACACGCTAACATCAACATGTATTAAGAACTAATGATAATGATAATCGGTCAGTGAAAGAAAGAAAGAAAAAAACAAAACAAACACAAACCCCTTTTTCTGCCAGAAGCTTGCTGGACTGTTCCAGATACTGCGCAGCTTCATACCAGATGTCAGGATGATGGCCGAGCACTAAAAGGCACTGCTCGTAGGCGAACATGACTGCAGGAACAATCACAGACACGCTTTATTTAGTCAGATAACACAGTTTGCTTGGATGAGCGATCTGCAACAAATTAGGTTTAACAATATCTCAAAATCTCTAACAGCTGAGAAAAGTCTTCTTATTAATACTGGTAATGTTAAGTTTTTTGGAAGATATGCCTGTAAAGGAACAATACAAGTGTAGAAAGCTGGGCACAAGCAGTAGGATTTTTCAGGTTATGTTATTTTCCCTGCAATAAATTCAGTGAGGTTTCTCTTTATTTTAAGAAATTTGCAGGATCTGTTCAGGGCTTTGCTAAAACCGTTTCAGAAAGTTTTTTCCTCTTATTTTCTCCTCAATATGGTCACATTTCAATTCCCGCCCAGGAGAAGGATGCAGGCTAAAGAGCCGTTCACACGTATAGTGACTCACACTGAGAAAGCAAACAGAAAATCTTTATTTTTGTATTGAACTTCCGGAGTCATGAGTGACAGTGATTTGTGGTGACTAGATGTGGGTGTGTCTAGTTGTTGTGGCAAAGCTGAGAAAAGTTTAACTTCATGCAAATATGGAGCAGAGACTACCACGGATAATGAAAACAGTAGAGAGCAGTTGATCTGTCTCCTGTTGTGCAGAAAAGACGGACGAGATGATTCTTTCAATCGGCCAGTTCTTATGGTATGGTCTATGAGCGTATATAGAACCACAAGAGCAAATAAAAATGTAAAAAATGATATAGATTTTATTCAAAAAGTGCTGCGTAGAAAAATTTATCCCACATCATAGATATTCAAGAAAAGCTGATTAATGCATTTAATAACCTGGAACATTAGCTTCTATTTTTTAACCAAACAGAGATTTGCATTATAACAAAATCATGTTTCATAACTCATCGAAAAGCCTGGGACTCCCTTAGGGACATTCAGGTTGGGTTAAACTACATCAGCATTTCCTGCTCCTGCTTCATGGCCCGTGTACTGCACATCTTTGCATTTTTTCTGCCCTGACACTCCCAGCTCTTGAGGTTAAAATGAGCATGTCAGAGCTTGACATTGTGCAGTATAGAAAGAAGCTGAGACTGTAGTTTATAGTCACCTCTTTTAGTGATTAGTGTTTGGTCTTCTGTGCGTAGAGGGTTGCTTTTCTCCCACTGGATGTACTTCTTCCACATCTCCACTTGCTGAGCTTCCTGAGGAGAGTTTTGCGGGGGCACAGAGGGGGCGTTTCGGTCCAAACCCTTCATCACCGTTTCATATTCCTAAGAAAAGAAAAACGTTCAAGCAGCCACATTGGTCATGAAGGCACTTTATTAAAACGTAAAGAGTCACACAAGAGCTACTGGGTGAATGCTATACAGTAGGAACTGTCAAACAAAGCAGGAAACTTGTGATTGAAGCTGAAGCACCTACCTTGGCGACCCTCCGAGCGTTCATGTAGTCTCTGCTCCGATCTTCAATCATCTTTTTGGCTAAGTGGATATTAATTCCCTTTAAAATGGAAAGGAGGGTTACTGTGTACCACATAGTTATATATATATACTGTATATGAGCAAAAAAGTCACACAAACCTCCTTCGGTTCCATTTCTAGTACAATTTTATTAGGATATATATATATATATATATATATATAGAAACTGACCGATCTTGATATTATTCAGGAGGAAAATCTATTATCTATCAACAGCTCAATAATGAAACTATTAGTGTTGAACAGTGCATTATATCCCAAGGTCATGGGAATCAATTAACGAAACTATTTTTACACACACACACACACACTTCAGAATGGACCACAGCTCAGATATTCTGTTTCACTTATCCTACACAGAGTCACAGGGAACCTGGAGCCTATCCTTGGGGACTCAGGACTGCAAAAGGCACTGGACACCCTGGACGACCCATCGCAGGGCACAATCACATGTTCTTACACACTACAGACAAATTAGAGATGCTAATCAGCCTACAACACATGTCTTTGGACTGCTGGAGGAAAGCGGAGTTCCCAGAAAAACCCCTAAAGTAGAGGGAGAACCTGCGAACTCCACACACACACACAGAGAACAGAGGCAGGAAGCGAAAACCTAACCCTGGAGGTGTGAGGCAAGTGTGATACACTGTACTCATCTCACCTCCTCATATTTGCTGTAATCTCTCCATAGCTGTTCGATGTTGATCATGGGATTGACGCAGCCTCTCTGGTAGACCCTCCGCACAGCCGTGATGCGCTGGTTCTCTGCATACGAGCCCACCGCCTCACTACATACAAACAGCGAGAGATTTAAAACCTGTGCTGATGGCATATGTCAAAAAATAAATCTTCCCTGATGTTTAGTGTACTCACACTCCTTTGAGAAAGTTGATATAGTCCACCCAAATCTGCCGAGAGAGCAAAATGATCGACATTAATACTCCACATAATTAATAATAATAATAATAATAATAATAAATCCATGAGCTGCACATGAAGAGATCCTCACTTGGTATGACATGATCTCCATTCCAATTTTGTCCAGAGCGAAATCGTACGCCTGTGCCATCTTTTCCCTGATAATACAGACAGAGATTAGGGTCCATACGCTGTTTTCCCTCTTTCCTGTGCTACAGTTCGTCAGTATTGCTTTAAAGAACGTATCCGGGTTTGAGTATACGGACATTGTACTTCATCGTATCCGCCTGTACAGTACAGAAATCACATACTTGTAGCTGGGCAGCTTTCCTTTTGTTTCTCGGACATATGACAGGTAGCATTTCCACAGGTCGATGTGCAGAACCTTCATGAGACAGCGCTGAAACAACTGAGCAAAGAAAAGGACATCATGTCACCTTTAACAAGCATTTAATAAGAATACACAGTGAAGATGTAAGAATTTTCAATGTGTAGGCTCTTGGAAAATAGCATAAATCAACCTTTCCTTTCTCCCTAAGATACTAGACATTCTAGAACATGGGACATGTATCCTCCCTTTCTCACCTCTATCTCTTGTACAGTTTTATCATTTATGGTCCAACTTTAATCACACCATTTCCAGTGTCTGAGGTGCTGCAGTGTCTCTAAATGTGATTATTCTGTGCAATCAAGGGAATGTACTTATTAGCAGTTGGGTAAAACTTTTCCATCTTTGCACGACGGTGTGTTTTCTCTGTAACACTAGGTTTTGTCTTTAAAAAGTCACACAAAGTTCGGAAAAACTGAGAGGACAGTAAGTGGACGAATGGCATTATGTAATTGATCTCATGGACATTCTTTTAAAAATGTATGACGTGTTGTTCATGAATAAATAAAAGATTTTTATCACTGCGATATAAGACTTCTTTGTGGTAATTGCTATCACACCATCCAACTTTCCTGTCCCAAAGTGTTTAATTCCTCACTTATTTAAAATGCAAGATAAAGCAGGATACGGTAAAAGAGATGCCTCTTGTTAAAAGGTGTTAAATTGTGAGTGTGGCTGGTTGGAGACATCCTGCTGATCTCTCAATGACAAAGCCGTTGGAGTCATATTAGCAAACAGAACAAATTCAGCTTTAAGGATTTTTTTAATAATTGACTTTGTATCCTCAGTCAATTATCGTAGCATCTGTTATGCCGGTATAAGGCCAAGGCTCCTGGTGAACCCCTTGCACAAGAAAAACATTTCAGTACAAAGATTTATGTGCATGATTGTAAAGGACAGTTACATTTATAGCATTTGATAAAGACTCTCCACAAATATTTATATCATTTTTTTTTTTTACACAGCTATGGAGATATGGGCTGATGGCCTTGCTTAAGGGTGCAGCATCTTAACCACAGCACTACCCCTGCCCTTGACCACACGCTTCCCAGATCAGATCGGTTTGGTCTATAAAAGTAGTAACTGGGTGTGTGGACCTTTTGTCTCATCTCTGGTGCACCATCATTACTACAGAACTGATGATGAGCCACAAATGAGTAATCAATTATAAATATCTTCATTTAAGCCTAGACAGCATGACAGGACACCTTTACAGTTCATGCATTTGAATCTGCAGCATTTTTTAAAGCTAGAGAGGAACGAAAGCTTACCTTTTCAACCTTGTCATAGTTTTTAGCCTTGATCTGTGGACAGATTTCAAAACTTATTAAAGCGCTCGGAGAGGGGAAAAGTATGAGAACGGTCAGAGCTTTATCACTCACACACACTCTTTAAGATCAACAATGTGAAATTCTTACAAAACCCCATTAACACAGAGCCTGCATAAGGATGCATCTGTTTTTGCCATTGTTTTCCCCAGATTATGTTTCGCACTCAGACATTTGGAATTTTGGTCATGTGAAGCTTTAAAATAAAAAACGTAATTGCTGCCAAACAAATGGAGTGGTGCTTTGGGATGTGCGTAAATCTCTCCAATAACCGTTTGGATCTCTTGCATGTCTATTATCGTATTAAGATGATAAAGGCCTCATGTGAATTCATGTGGGGCTAAATACAGAGCACCGGATCATTTATCTGGGTCACAGAAGTCGTCTCGCTTTCTGCTACGTGAAAGAAACGGGGTACGTGCAATAGAAATAGGGAGGCCGTTTCCGTTTTTCATTCAGCCAACAAAAGTGGGTCAAGAACCCATGACTCCTTAGATACACACCATGAGACAAAAGCAAGGAGAGTGAACAAGCATTCTAAAATACTCATGACCCAAGTCATTTTATTTGACTCTGACATTTCCTTAGGGGCGAGACAAAACATTTAATACTGGAGGTCTGACCAAAACTAAAAGGGGAAAATATGGTTCAGCAGAATCTCTGTAGTGGCCTAAAAGGGCAAGAGTGCATCTTGTATTCGTGACACTACTATCTCAAAATGATTAGCACGCGAAAACGTCCCGAATTAGCAAGGAGCTCACTTCAAACATAAAACGTTAGGACAGAAAACAATACAATGCAAAAGAACAGTCGACGATTTAAAGTTACACAAACAAAATCTTTCCTTGCTAAGTTTATTATTATAGTCTATAATATCATAAAGTGTTTATACACTGAGGCACCACAGAGAGGAATAAGAAAGCTAGAGCGATGAATGTTTCCTCATTAAATGAAAAAAAAAAAAGTTTGTAATTAAAGACACTACTTTATAAAACATCATATATATGCGAGACAGTGTGGCTGTTAATAAAAGCTTGACTAGCTCTATATGGATTTCGTGAACAATCTACAGTTTATCTTCCACAGCATTCTCCCTAATAAGAGTGTTAGTGTAACAGATGCCTTTTATGTAAGGTCACAATGTAAAGACAGGAAGCTCACAGATCTTGCTTTGACTTTCATTAACAAAAGAAAGGTTGGTTTTGAGACCTGAGATGAAATCCAAGCTCCTTTTCCCCCCACACACACACAAACACACTCATGCAAAGCCAGTCTGTCACAGACACACACTTCCAGCCCAATAATTCAACAAATTTCTGGTTTATCAGTCAGTTTTATTACAAATAAGGATTGTTTGGATGCCAAACATGCATAAGACTAATAGAGAGCAAAACAAATAAAAAAAGAAAAGCCTAAAATATACGCTTAAAAAAAAAAATCCCTTCCTGTTTCCCACCAGCCCTTTGGATATTGTGCAGTTTTCTGGGACGTGTCTTTAGCCGTAAAGTGTCAAAAAGTCTCAAAGAAGATTTTTACTGTATTAAAAGTAAAAGTAAACTGATTATGAAATGTACATGTGCATTAAGGAAAAGGAAAACGTGAGAAAAGTCATTTAAGAGGTTTAAATTATTAAAAAAAATAATAATAAAAAATCTTTAAGGTTGTTGATGGCTGCATGACGGATGATCACCAGACACAGGAGATAATGGAACGAGACAGACATTTCTATATGCAAGCATTAAATAAAATAAAAAAAATAATAATTATAATAAAGTGAAAATGCAAAAATAAAATTAATTAATTTAAAATAAAATAATAAATTTACTTTCTTTCAAAGTAAAAAAAAAATATATATATGTAAAGCCAGCCCAGGTGATAAATATTAATATTTATTATTTCCAATTGTTGGTGATTATCAGAGACAGGAATTATGTGTATAAAATGCTGTTTTTTTTTTGTTGCACATATTAAACATTTAATATAAAGCTGAACTATGGAGTTAATGGAGTTACTCAAAAAGGGACCTTTGTATTAAAAACGATGAAATCTAAATGTGTAGCAGGATGGATCTCTTTTGTATAACTTGCTATGAACAGGTCTATTTCATTAGGCAGCAGATAGAAGTGTTTTGTTAAAAAAATAAGAAAAGAAATGGATTAGTTATTAGTTCACTTTTATTAGTTAATGCTAGTGAACACCTGACTAGACTAAAGGTAAGACTAATGTTTAATATTTCGCTCATGATTTTATCAAACTGAGCATATATAAAAAAAAATTTAATTAACGAGACAATTTCGCGTATATTTAATGCTCCAGATTCGAAGTAATCCAAAATCGAGCCACTCAATCTAACCTAAAGCCTGGGACACCTGACTACACCTTCAATCGATTTCAATTGCTGGCTCAGCTCAAGCTGTGCAGGGCAGCAGGTTCCTGGATCTGGAGTTGAAACTACTGAGACTCATCTACACCATAAAAGCAGTGTGAGTGTGTAAAATCTGGAGAAAATACACTATATGGCAAAAGGGTGTAGAAACTTGACCATCACACCCATAATTCTGTGACGCACGCATCACGGGAATTACCATTACTGGAACAAAGAGGCTCAAAGATGTTCCATCTTGTACAGAGCCTTGACCTTAACCCCTGTGAACGCCTCTGGGACCTCAGAATTCACTAATGCTCTGGTGGCTGAATGAGCTCAAATCCACACAGCAAAACCTAGTGGAAATCCTTTCCAGAGGAGTGAAGGTTATCGGGGTTAAACCTGGAACTGGGTGTTCAAAAAGCACCTATGGATACGATGGTCAGGAATCCATAAACCTTTGGCCGTCTAGTGTATAAGCCAATCAAAGAAAGGAAAATCAAAATTGTTGGGCCATTTTATTTTGTAAGAAACTGAGAGCAAACGTACAAACCATGCAGGTTTGTTAGTGGTGAAATACTTACCATGCAAGTTCCCCGTGCCCCAACACCAATTTTCTCGCCAATTTGATTTACGTTCCAATTTCCACCCAATCAGCTCTCCCCTATCCTATGACAGCAACCAAGCAGGAAGGTAAACACCAACATGGGCTTTCTTTCTCACAAAAACATGGAGCCAGGTAACAAACGCTCATTCGGTGTCATAAGGCAGAATAACACACTCTGAGGAAAGCGTTATCTGCCCTCTTCCACATACACCAGCTCCAAGAGTGGCTAGAGTCACTGGGATTGACCGGGAGCTCCCAGAGAGCACGGCCGATTCGGCTCTTCGGCTCCATCTTCGGGATTCGAACTCGCGATTCAATCTCCTCGGGATCTGTTTCCCCATGTTAGTATCAGCTCTGCTTCATTTACTGGACTATAAAAACAGACAATTACGATCATACTTTGTGCTTAGTTATAGATTGTGTTGTGAAAGAAAAATGAAGGGAAAAAAAAATAAACTTACAGCTACGAGTTAAGATTGTGCAAAATAAAATAAATAAATCACACACTCATCTCAAAACAAAGTTCATCTCAGTCATAAGTAAGCGCTTAATATTTATAAAAAAATAAAAAGTCGAATTTGAACGTGAAAAGACAAAGTCTTTCAATTAAATTATACTTTTATAATTATGCCTTTATCATGAAACCTTTGTTCAGCAAATGAAGCTTTTTAGAAATCTCACTGCACATAAATGTAGCCAAAATAATAATAATAATAAATAATAATAATGCTGTCAAAGTGACAAATTTTTGTAAATTGCTTTATTAGTTTTAAAAAATAAACAAATAAAAGGTGATGGAAAATGGTACCTTTACCAAGTGCGTGTGGGGGGAGGGACACACCCAAAGAACAGCTAACAAAGAGTATGTGCTAAATAAAATAAATACCAAATTAAATACTTGTGATTTCTTGTTTAAGAATAAATTTTGCAGCGCTACAGCTCTATATATGCAAAATAAATAAATAAATAAATAAAAAGGCATGTTGGCATCACACCCTGTAGTTTGGTTGATTGAGAGTTAAAGTGCTTTCCTCACTAGAGTGGACTTGAAAGCAGACTGAGATCACTTCGCTCAGACCATCTCGGGTGCGAGTGCGGGTGTGGTGTTCTCACCTGCCGCGAGAACTGCCCCGAGTGGGAGAACACGCCAGGGTTCCACTCAGACAGGCTAAACAGTGCGTATGTGAAAGCACCCTTAGGCATGCGGTTTGCGCAGTGCAAAAACTGGTAGCTACAGGTTTCGATAGCCAGATAGCCTCAGATCAAATCTACAGGGAGTAGCATGTCTTGTTGAATTGGAGTATAACTGAATATAATTGTGCGAATTTGGTGTTAATAAATTTACTATTCCTAAACATGAAAGTCGTATGCCTCAGATGTACAATGTGTGTTTTTTTGGCAATGTTGGGGAAAACTGAGATGAGATGTAACTCTAGCCTGACATTAACATTATGCTGCAAACCGGCCGTCGCTAAAATCGGCCAAAGGACAAAATGTGTTAATTTGCTCGGCTCTATCTTGCGGTGTTCACACAGATAATCCACAAATGACCTCAAAGAAATGACACAGGAGGCAAGAAATTGACACAACAAGTGAATAAAAGGCTAAAGCACTCTGATACTATTAAAAGAGTTTAATGCTGTTGCAGATAAAACATGCAACAATATGAACTTAACCTCAGAAAATTGAAAAGGAATGAAAAATAACGGTTACAAACCCCTCCGCCCCAAATCCCCCTCCCAACCCCAACCCAGTACCGCTATATGAGGTAAAGTGTGAAAGTCACATTGTTGATCTGGATATAAAATGTCATTTCTAGCACACATAAATAGGAAGAGGAAATAGATTTTAACCTCAGCTTCAATGTATAGCTTCCAGAATCTGCCCGAACTGGGGAACTGCGTGATAAGTCTCTCATACGTCTTCCTTGCTTTATCTATAGGTTGGTTCTAGAAGAAGTAAAATGCATTTACATACATGAAAGTAAATCATCGGTTTATTTAAGGCAGGGTCGGATAGGCAAACCCTCCCCACCAGCCCGATTTCAACTCCCCGATTAAAGTCACCCCAGGTAAAAAGGAATGCAACCCTGTGTCACTAAACCTGTGCTTCTCGAATCAGTATGCTCCATGCGTCCAGGTCATATGGGTTTTCTTCCAACTTCTTCTCGGCCTTCTTCACCTTTTCTGGAATATACTCCGCGGCCTGCCGGGGAAACAAATGAAATCGACAGAAGGGACAGATTAACAGAAATGCAAGCCTTGTGCAAGCTAAAGTACATCGCAAACACAGAAGAGCACTTTAGAGATAGGAAACTAGCAAACATTGTTCTCGCAGCCTCATTGTGTTTGAAGATTGAGGCAGTTTACACAGATCAGCTTTCTCTTTAGATTAAGCTCATACACCGCACCAGCTCATACAGGAATTACTCAACTTACAATGGAGTGAAATATTGCCAGGCTAGAAATTCCCATCACTTGTTCTGGAGAACCCCTTCCCTGTCCGATACGCACCTGATTCAAACCTGTGTAACAAACTACAACTGTGTATACAGGATAAACTGAAAAGTGCTTCAAAACACTATTTTCCAACACAGTCTTCACAATACACAGGGTGTTTGATGTAGTTCTTTTTGGCTGCTCCCTGTTTGGAGTCGCCACAGTGGATCATTTGATCCGCATGTTTCGATTCCGCACAGGTTTTTACGCCGGGTTCCCTTCCTGACGTAACCCTCCCATTTTATCCGGGCTTGGGACCGGCACCGAGAGTTAACTCATCAGTGGCTGGGTTAGCTTCCTGCCCAGGAATCGAACCCAGGCCACGGCAACGAAAGCGCTGCCGCTGGACCATCAGGAGGCTAGTTTTGTGTATCTGGGTCACAAATCACTCTACAATCACTCTTGCTTAAGACAAGTGACTTGTGAAGCCCGGCCCAACTCCGACCAATTTTCCCCTCAAGTTACTCAGTAGAAACCTAAATGTCTAACCATATCTATACGATACATTCAAACCACTTTAGTTTAAAACACATTTAAGTTACATATAAAAATATGAAAGTGTAGTTAAGTTGTTGCAGTTATTTTCTTTCTGTTTTTCAGCCAAACTAATTTCAGGTAGTCCCGAGTGGGGTGCTGAAGAAAGGTCAGACCACGGGCACCACGGGATTAGTCTGAGGAATCGTTAGAACCGACTTTGTGTGTCATATCTTTTAACTGTTCACAGAATTGAGTAAATCTCAGCTATCTATGAAATCTCATACTATCACTAGTCATAGAAGCTGAAATCACACTGAGGTACAAAATGAATGGTCACTTGTTGCTTATCAGTGTTACGGTAAGCTTAGAGGACAAATGTATTTTTTTGTGTGTGTGTTGGAAACCGTGCAGGAAATAAACAAGGAGACACATTAAAACTGAACTGTGTAGTAAACTGTCTACAGTGGTAAAAGAAATCAATAGCATTCTGTTGCTCCTAAGGCTGAAATCTGAGGAATAATACTGCTTTACGTTGGCTCATTCGAGAGAGGGGGCGAATACTTATGATCCCCTTATTTATTTCAAATAATTCCAATAGAAAGGTGTGTTTTGTAAACATTGGTGACACAAAACCCCCTTATTTACGTTCATTTTACAGAGGAAAGTTTAAAGGGTGAATACTTTTGCACGCCAACGCTGCAGATGGAGCAGGGATTTAGTTGCGCAGCTATTAAACTGCGCATGCGCGAAAACATCACGTTTTATAAGCAAAGCGCAACTTTATGGTGTATAGCCTTCTGACATTATCTTGTTTACCTGTTATATAAATACATCTAATGGGCTTTTTTTAAAAGTCATGTTAGGACTTTAGCTTGTAAGATAAGCTAATAACAATTAGATAAGAATAAGTTGATTTAGTAACCTAGGTTCTCATCACACGAGCCACTCCGCCCTCCTTTAGACCTACACCGTGTTATAACCTGCTCATCTCACCAGGCTTAAACGGCCGAGTTAAAACAAAACAGAAACAACCGACAAGTAACACATTTCTGTTCAGCAGCTGATCGTAAACTCTGCTCTAATCGTCCATGAACATGACGGATTCATCGTGACCGAAATTCGAATACAAACAAGGCCGCAAAACACCAATGAATTACAAAAGTGGTTGGGGAAAAAAACAATCAATAAACGCGTTTTTACCTGATCTGGAGCGACTTCTGCAGACATTATCGAATTACAAAGACGCAACTGTTTTTACTAAACCTCCAAACACCTAGACACCATAAAACAAGGCTCTATTTCAGCATGGCCTGCCTGTTTCTTTATGCATCTCATAAAATGGCGAGCTTAGCACGGCTACTTCCGCTGACACCGGAAGTGTACGCAAAGAGCTGGTTGTTTTGCCATTTGCAAATTACGTTTTTTATGCGTCGTGATTTATGTCCAGTATCATGAATTCAAACAATACAGTATGTTATCATTTGCACAATAAAAAGTGATTATATTTACATTTTTGCACGCGCTTCGACCCGAGCCCGTTTTTAACTGTCCAATCAGAGACCTGTTTCGAGGCGCGTGAAATCAACCAATCGAACATGCGCGTGAAAGACACGTGAAAGCGTGTATATAAAGAAGAGAAAAAGAGAAAAAGAGAGAGAGAGAGAGAGAGATCTGAAACGCATTAATATAAAGTAGATAGAAAGATAGACAGAGTGAGATGGATGGATGGATGGATGGATGGATGGATGGATGGAGAGAGAGAGAGAGAGAGAGAGAGAGAGAGAGAGATCTGAAACGCATTAATATAAAGTAGATAGAAAGATAGACAGAGTGAGATAGATGTATGGATAGAGAGAGAGAGATCTGAAACGCATTAATATAAAGTAGATAGAAAGATAGACAGAGTGAGAGATGGATGGATGGATGGATGGATAGAGAGAGAGAGAGAGATCTGAAACGCATTAATATAAAGTAGATAGAAAGATAGACAGAGTGAGATGGATGGATGGATGGATGGATGGATGGATGGATAGAGAGAGAGAGAGAGAGAGAGAGATCTGAAACGCATTAATATAAAGTAGATAGACAGAGTGAGATAGATGGATGGATGGATGGATGGATAGAGAGAGAGAGAGAGAGAGATCTGAAACGCATTAATATAAAGTAGATAGAAAGATAGACAGAGTGAGATGGATGGATGGATAGAGAGAGAGAGAGAGAGAGAGAGAGAGAGAGAGAGATCTGAAACGCATTAATATAAAGTAGATAGAAAGATAGACAGAGTGAGAGATGTATGGATAGAGAGAGAGAGAGAGAGATCTGAAACGCATTAATATGAAATAGATAGAAAGATAGACAGTGAGAGAGAGAGAGATCTGAAAGTAGATAGATAGATAGATAGATAGATAGATAGATAGATAGATAGATAGATAGATATTTTATTCATCCCAATTGGATGAACTTCCAGCTGTATCCACAAGCACAGGTAATAAGGTAATAAATAAAAAAAATAATAATAATAAAAATATGACAAAAAAATACTAAAGCCTAGAATTTAAAGGTATAAGAGATAATAAGGTGTGTGGGCTAACAGTTTATTAATTTCTAAAATTATATTAAATCACTGAAAATAAAGAGGGGAATACCAAACATGTACATGTCACTTATACAAATTTACCCATTTAAATTTTGTACGGTTGCAGTTGTTTCTATAATATAATAAAAATAAATAAATAAAAATAACGAAATGAAATAAAAAAATTCTATATTATAATAAAAAGAATAATATTTCCCCCAATTTATATATATATATAAAGTGGAACTCCCAGATAAATATTAGAGTAAACTTGATCTTTCATCTTTCATTGCACGCTTGCTATTAAGTGTTTATACCTACTTATTTAACACAGTAAGTATTGTATGTTTTATCATATGTCGATATAAGTCCCGCTGTTATTTTAACACATTTTATGGATTATTATTCATTTATATGGTTTACATTTTATTTTTACTTTTTAAGTCAGGCGTCTTTTCAGACACCCTCTCGACCCAATTTGTTACCCAGAATTCCGTTCGGCCGCCCTTTTCCGCCATCTTTATTGCCGTATCCAGCAGGTAAATTCTATCACCGGCTTAAAAATATCATTTTTTAATCACGCTATGAACTGATACTGTCAGCGATATTTACATCAACCTGTAGTTAAACGTCTAATTCATACAGGTTTGTGTTTTTTGTTTGTTATAATGCCGAGATGGCGAAGATTTCGTGTTGATTGTTGTAGCGAGAGCAGACTGAGAGCTGCCTCTGCAGGCGGAGAGACAGAGATGAGGGTCTCGCGCTGTAGTTAGAGCAGATAAAATACCGTAATGTCACAATAAAAGGTAGAAAGTTATTGGTATTGTGGGTTTTTTTTTTAAGTGTTATTAGTGTTAGACACGGTGTGAGTAAGTTCGGATGCTAGCAAGCTAATGTCTCAGGCATGTTTATTGAGCCTGATGATCTCTAACTATTTTCTACTGCCCTCTTCTTCTTCTTCTTCAGATTTCCTGCACAGGAAACCGGATTCAAAGAGTTCACAATGCCTGGAAGGTGATTTTTGCTTTTATATACCTACATATGTGTGATGTGAAAGCCTTCCCCCAGCTCACATGGTCAAAAGTTTCTAGACCTGAACTGTAGTGATGTTTCCTGTTAACATTTTAATATCACCCTGATGTAAAGTTCAAGTCTTTTCCCACTCCAAAAGTAAAACCAGAGGTACTAGATCATTTCCCTGAAATTCTTCCCTGCCGTTTATGATGTAAGGATCTCGTGTGTACATACTTCAAGATATAGGAAATATATTCAAGGTTGTCTGTTTATCAGCATCGTCCACCTCAGTGTCCGACTCGCCTGAGCCCCATCGTTGTCCTTTCGCTCCACTAATCTCAGGTTTAAAAAATCTGTCACGTGATTTGGTTCATATCGCTCGTCTGTTTTTGATCACCCGTCATCTGATTACAAGCTAAATGGATTAGGTTTATGTTCATTTCGGGCTACAGCGTCCACCTGGTCAATAAGATCTGGACAGAGGGAGTCTTGGACCTTGCCTGTCTCCTTGCAGGTGGTAAGGTTTAAAAGTAGCCTAAAGCATCAAGTTGAATTTGTTTATGTATATGTACAAAAAATACACTTCTATATGTGTATGCATGCACATTTTTTGTCCATAGTGTATTATTGACAGAAAAAAATCATCAGAACACAATTTTTATTTTTCTGAGGCAGGTTTCCGCAGACAGACGCATATTATGTTATATAGGTATGTTTTGACCTTTTTTTTTTTGGGCACATCTTGCTGCCATCATGCTTCATGTCCTAGGTTGTGGTGCAAGGCAATCTTTGCTGGATATAAGCGTGGCCTGAGGAACCAACGTGAGCACACGGCGCTGCTCAAAGTAGAGGGAGTGTACAGCCGTGATGAAGTGGATTTCTACCTGGGCAAACGTTGCGCCTATGTCTATAAGGCAAAAAAGTAAGTGTGCACTTGTGCTTATATGAAGTCTCTTACAGTGGAAGCTGAAAAACATCACAGCAGGATAAACATCATTGAGTTTGCTGACGTCAGATGTGACATGAGGCCTGTCTAGGCAAATAGAGGCTTGAGTGTACTGGGTCCAGTTTTCTATCATCTAAACAGCAGGTGTCAAACTTCTTGCAGAGACCCCTTCAGCTGAAATAAATGCCCTTTCTTTTCCTCTGATCCCAGTCCAGCTATTAACTGAGGTCTGGATTAAACCAAGGCCAAGAATTAAGCATTTAACATTAAAAATACCTTTTATAAAGGAAAGTTTTGATTTCCAGCTCTACCGCAGAGCGCTTTTCGTCAGCATGGGCATCTTATCTTGTCTGCACAGAGCTTGTGTGGCTGCTGGTTTTCATTCCCGTCCGGAGCAATTCCACCTTTTTAATCATCTTGTTTTGGTTCTTAAAAATGCTGAGGTTTCTTCTGCTAATTTGATAGGAAGACTTGATCTCCACTGGCCCTTTGTCAATATTTGACACCTCCAGACCTGAGTTGTGCTGCTGCCTGAAGGCAGAAATGAACATGCTCGTAAACATATCAGTGTCTGGATGTAGAGGAGTTAGATCCTAGAGGACCCAGTGTCCAGTAGGTGTGAATCAGCATGTTCAGGTTCACAAAAAGACTACAATAAGCCGGGCTTTATGCTGTGAAGCATGAGGTTAAGTGCATATTCTCTCCATTACAGAGCCTCAGCTGCTGCATTGATACAGCCCCGGCCCCTTTATGCATTGGAGGAAATCAATCATGAAACGAGTTTAATTCAAACCTCAGTGGCAAAAAAAGCAGTCTTATAAATGTCATGGAAATGGGACAGTTACAGATTGGAAGAACATTGCCTGGTCTTTTCCCAGTCATCAGCTGTTCAGTTTCTGTGCCCACTGTAGTCTCTGATTCCTCGGAAGTCTTAAAGGATGTGGTCTTTTGCTGTTGCAGCTCATCTGCCTTTATTTTTGCATGTTGTGTGTGCTGGGATGCTTTTCTGCATATGACTATGTACAGAACGCTGAAGAGTGGTCTGTCCCATCAACGTGGCCACACTCCTCTGACCTCTCATCAAAAAGTTTGCTCTCAGAGCTGCCACTCACTCACCATTCTATATAAACTTGAAAGACTGTTTTGTATGGAAGACCCAGACCAGCAATTTCTAGTATACATAGTAAACATCATTATCTTCTCTGTTCTATTGTTTGATGTGAAAGTAAGCTGTATCTGCATGGCATTATGCACTACTGCCTCATTATTGGATAATTAACAGTGACTTATGCATGAAATTTAAATCATAATATTGTTCTAATATATTGTTCTCATTGTGCTTTGTCCTTAGAACCACAGTGACTCCAGGTGGGAAGCCCAATAAGACCCGTGTTATCTGGGGTAAAGTCATGCGTGCTCATGGTAACAGTGGCATGGTGCGTGCCAAGTTCACAAGCAACCTGCCACCCAAGGCCATCGGCCACAGGATACGCGTGGTAAGTGGATCCACAAAAAAAATTCCACATGTTGCTCACTAGCTGACATTACACATGGTAGTTTATTAAATCGTTAGATAAAGTTCACCAAGTACCTGTTTGATCGCAGCAGTGCTTGTTGGATTGATTATATTTCTCATTTCCTCTGAAACAGAGTTCACTGAGTAAAGCAAATCCCTAAGCTGCTCTAAATTGCCTATAAAATAGCTAAAGGGTCATGATTTAATTCTGGATGTTAATCTGCTTAGTTCTGACATGTGAAGCCAAGAGGGGATGTTTAGAGGGGTTTAACTCGTGTACAAGTGTATGTTAGTGTCCCTGTGACTGATGAGAGAGGAATTATGGGCAGTATCACACCAGAATCGAGTCAAAACCGGCTGTGCTTTAGCAGGATCTAGAGATCCTGAGATATATTATCATGAAATGTCACTAGTGCAATTTTTTGTCACCTTTAACAGCCTCATCATGAAAAACAGCTTGCTTTGGGGCTCATGGATATTCTAGACCATAATATGTTTATTTCCAACTTTAGAAATATCTCGTGTACCAATATTCCATGCATTGTAGATTTCAAATTTCATCAGTGGTGAAATTGGTGCCAGTGAGAGCCAGGTGCTCATGTTTGGTGGCTTTACTACTTATTTTTACTCTGACACCGATGTACCATTGTAGGATAAATTTTAAGGTGAATAAATGAAGTGAGGTAGCAGACAGCCAGTGTAGTTTGCAGCACATGAAGACAAATGAGTATTTATCCTGTTAAGGGGGGGGGGGGGATCATTGATCGGTTAAAAGAGGAGCTTTGTCCAGGTAGGATTACCTGGATACTGTACAGTGAAATTCTATGTTCGCATATCCCATCCTTGCGGCTTGTGGTCAGCCATGATGTCAGCCTTGATGCAGTGGGCCTGGGGCCTTGCTCAAGGGCCCGACAGCTGCAGCTTAGCGGTGCTGGGGCTTGAACCCCAATTTTCCGGTCAATGACCCAGAGCCCTAACCACTTGAGCTACCACCGCCCCAGTTTCTGCATATCCCAGCTTATTAGGAAGCCAGCGTCAGAGCACATGGGCTGCCATGATACTGTAGCCCTGGAGCAGGGAGGGTTAAGGGCCTAATAAGAACATCCATTTATTTTTGTCCGGCTTAAATCTGGAGATTTTTTTTCTGATGGATGTTTAAATTATCCAGCTTAATCATAATAGCCAGTCTACTCAGGTCAGACTAATCTCACTGACCTCAGACTATACATGTTTTTATGTGCCGGTGTTTTATCTACTTATAGTTTTCTGGACTTGTTTTAAAGGCATAGTGTGCTCTGCAACATTTAGGAACAATATTAATGAAGGTAGTTGAGGAGATATAAATACACCAAGATCAGCAAGTTTTAAAACATGCTGTTGGGCCTGAATAGGGGAGATGGGTGTGGTGGCACTGCACTGAACAACTTTCCTAACAGCTTTAAGGGTGTAGATGTGTATCATTATAAAATGTCATTTCTATTCATCTTTTCCATTTTGTGGTTAGAAATTATTTGCTCTTGATTTTGAAAGTAACCAATTGTTGTTTTTGTGTTTTTCAGATGCTGTACCCCTCCCGGGTCTAACAGGCTTCAAAAAATTAATTATAATTATACTTAATGTTCATTAAATATAATTATAATTAATCCTTGTTTGCCTTTTTTTCTGTTCAGTTATAATAAATGTGCCTCGATCAGAGGTGGCCAAATGTTTTGGACCAAGTTCTTTTATTTTATTTTATATTTTTTATTATTTTTTTCCCCTAAGAAATTTTAATGAAACAAAGGTAATGGTTCTAAATAATAACAGTAATAATGCTATACATAAAAATAGCAGAAACAATACTGCAGAATTTATCAACACATTTATAGATGTATGTGGACAATTGACTTAAATTCTACAACAAAATGGAGCTGAACAGCTGCAACATTTGCAGTCAATTATTTTTTTATTGTAGACACTTGCAAAAGTGGAGTTGGTGGTGTTTATTTGGTGGTGAACTCCATGGCACAGTGTGGAAATGTGCACCAGTAAACTGTCATCTAGAATGGTTTTGTAGTTCTTCAGAGAAAAGGTGAATGTGATGAGTCTACAAAAATGTGAAACATTTATTTTACATGGAAAACCTGCAGAGGAAACAGACCTCATTTCAATACAGGCTGTGTTCACAATATACTTTATTAATTCCATTCTTCTTCCTTGTTTGGAAGCGACCCATTAATGGTAATGGACCACTACCTAGAAATGATATGAACAGTACTCTTTTTACAAATCCACTTCATGAAGAAAATCACCAACACTTTCAGAGTAATTCCAGCAATGAAAATATTTATCCCTAAGCTTGTCCCGTGATGGCGCATCTCAGAAGAAGAAACCCGAAAAGGTCAGATGCAGACCACTGCGGATTCTCAGCCGCTGAGAGTTGTATAGATGCCGAATAATGACCTGCTTACGCACAGTGAAGGGAAGGTTTTGTACTTATATGGGTTTGGATATTACATTTACACACTGAGGCTGGGAATCACTTCAAACCTCGTGTGGTGATTGTGATCAGTGACAGCATTGTGTGACATTCATTTATCCGGCTGCATTTTTTTTATGGAAGATAAAAAAAAAAAAAGAAAATTTTCATTTGTGTAGTTTGAATGCAAATCTTTCAGGTTCACCTGAAGCTATGAGTATTGCACTTTTATTTTATCTTAAATTTTAGTTTCAATTTAAATCTCTCCACCTATCCCTATCTTCTGCATCCTCAGCACTTGCACCCATTCATTTATTACATCCATATACCTCCTCTTTGGCCTTCCTCTTTGCCTCCTGCCTGGAAGCTCCATGTCCAATACCTGCCAATATGCTCACTCTCCCTCCTCTGAACATGTCCAAACCATCTTAATCTGGTCTCCCTAACTTTGTCCCCTGAACGTCCAACATGAGCCGTCCCTCTGATGTTTCTAATCCTGTCCACTTCCAAAAAGAACCTCAACATCTTCAGCTCTGCTACCTCCAGCTCTGACTCCTGTCTCTTCCTCAGTGACACTGTCTCTAAACCATACAGCATGGCCGGTCTCACCACCGTCTTATACACCTTCCCCTTGATTCTCACCGATACTTTTCCATCACACAGATCTCCCGACACCCATTCCAACCTCACTTCTTTACTTCTTTCCCACACTCTCCATTACTGTGGACTGTTGACCCCAAGTACTTAAACTCCTGTACCTTCTTCACCCTGATCATCTTTGGTGTTTTGATGGTCAAGTGCATTCCCTTTGTGTACTCTATTTTGCTGTTTCATTGTTCCTAAACACACACAAACAATAATTTGACCAGTTTTCATGCTTAAAAAAAGGGGGGGGCTTAGTGATGAGTCAGTTTTATTCCAGAGAAGCATGTCTGTTTTATATCATATACACTGTAAACACCGTCACTGAACGGAAGTAAGTGGATCTAGTTTTCTTTATCCGATTGCTGGCAATGTCTAACATGAAATTTAACGAAATTGACCACATGCAAAGATGAATTTGATGAAAAGACGGAAGATAATAGGAAGATGTTTTGTGTAACACAAGCTCATCCTGTTTACCGTCATATTTTTTCGCTTCGCGATAATTCCTGGTTTGAACGAATTCTGGGTATTGTAGTCTTTTAGCGCCACCTTGATGCGAAGCCTTTAGTGGCAAAAAACTACATTTCCCATCATGCCTCGGGCCCTAACAGCGCAGCTAGGACGCTTTATAAGCGAGTTGTTTTGTTTTTTTCTACTGTTCGAAAGCTGCAGATCGTCAGGAGGACGCTTACAGGTAAACTTGTCCTAAAATCCTCTGTTTTTTTTTAAATCTGAAACAATATATTTCCGCATTTAATAATACTAAATCCTTAAAAAGAAGATGTTTTTTACCGATCGTGAAATTAATGTAGATTTAGATGTAAACTTGAAAGGACAACATCACCAAAGGGGATAATGTAACTGGAATTAGATGACCAGCTCAATGGGAGAAGATTATTCTATAATACTCTGTGTTCAGATTTCAATAATTTATGCTTTTGAGGTTTATATAATCTAAATCGATGCTTCTCTAGTGATATAGCCAAAACAACCAGTTTCCCTGAAGATGCTAAGATGCTTCAATAAATGATAATAATAATAATAATAATAATGATAATAATGATGATGATGATGATGATACATTTCTCCATATTAAAGCTTGCATTTCCTCTGACTGGTGCAATAGAGAATCATCTTGGTGTGTCCATGATCATGATCAGGTTGTTTAACCTATCAGTAAATAAGGAGAGACATTCAAAGTCAAGTTCAACCTGGTTAATACCAGATTACAGGTGTTTACATCAGCCTTTTAAACAGAGCAGTGCTTTATGTGATGAAGGGGGGAAAAAAGTCAACGAGGAAGCGTTGCTTTCTCGTCCAGGGCCCTGTTGGAACTTCCCTTTAGACGTGTTTGTACGCTTGTCCTGGTGGGCCCCAGAGGATGTCATTAAATTCTGTAATGTAGAAAAGAGAAAGAAAAACAGGATATGTTTATATGGTCTCGGGTGAGATCGTTGCAGCGTGTTATTGTGTGCTTGGCACATTTTTGGTGAATCCTGAAGCTAGATTTTTATGCATGTCTTCAGTGAATGTTTTTTTTGGGGAGCTTGTCAAATCAGCTAGACTATGAATAGAGCAGATTTTCTATCAATAGTAAACGAATCCGTGTTCAGATACAGGTGTCAGCTTAAACCCAAACCTCTTATTTCTGAACTCATTACGTTATGGGGCTCAGACCTTTCTTTTTTTTTTTTTAAATCATCTGTTACTGTTTTTGTCTAACGTGTAGGCTGAGAGAGATAGTGAGAATGTTGTTTGTTAGCTGTAAATAGTTCCCTTTTTTGGAGCTCTGGATAATTCTGGAACCTAAACTTGAGCCATCGTGAATCAAACAATGTGATGAGTTTTGCCTATTTGTCTTATACTCCTTGCCTTATTTTATTATAACATCAGTATATACAGTTTATATATGACTTAAGCATGTGAGCATTCATGGCATAGCTGAATCACCAACAGTGATCTGCATGAACATGAGTTACAGACCGAGTTCTTGAACTTTACATGTTTCTTTTGCTCTCTGATGGTATGGCTAGATAAAAGCTCAGAGTGGAGGCCATTAAAGCGCTCCTATGGTTGCTAATAGAAGATGAAAGAACATGATTTGGGAAAGGACAGCCTGGCAGCAGGTCCTGCGTACAGGGCCGTTCCCTCCAGAGAGGTTCTACCAGCAAACGAAGTGGACCACTATCAGCTCACCAACGTCCAGGTCAGTGTGAAGACTTTTATATGTATATCTAAATAAAAATATTATGTCTAATATCTATTCTAGGGCTGCTGAAATGTTTACATGTTTGCGTCTGGGCCTTCTCAGTTTAAAATGTCAGTTTCAGGGATGTGGGATGATGCTGACGCAGTCGTACGCTGCCAGTACTAAAGAACGTACAGCTGTTGTTTTTGTGTTTGGACCCCACGTCCTTCCCTGGTATTGTTGTCCGCTTTCACCAATCAGCGATTCGTCAGCATGTTAGGCGAGGGTCTTGTGTTGCCCTTTTTTTTCCTCTTTGTCTTGCACAGTCAAGCCTATCTCTCTCTACCTCGCTCTTTCTCTCTCTCTCTCTTTCTCTCTCTCTCCCCACCGTTCAGTATTCCACTGGGGCTGCCCAGCCGGATCCTGATTGGCCACTTGCTTTCTGCTGCGCTAAGTTGTTTACATAACCCGAGCCCGCCCTTGCTGGCGCCGACTGCCAATGGCATTGCAGCGCTGCAGTGATGCATAGAGCAGCCTTGGCAACCGATAGGTCGATTTCCCCCCCCTCCTCTTTTCTTGCCTGAGGTGGCTGTGCAACGTGACTGCATTTAGAAAGGAGGAAAGAGAACAGGAGGGATTGAGGGACGATGAAGGGAGGGCACTGCAGAAAGCATTTTTTTTTTTCATTCAGAAAAGCCAGGGATACAAAATGTTCTGGGGTTTTGTTCTTTCTTTCCTTCTTTTTTTAGCCGCACAGCATTCATGCACTTGCATTATGTAAGACGAAATAAATACTTTGTCGTTTTTCTATACAGGAAATCTACTCTCACATTTCGTCTTTATATCCTCATACCATTTTTTTCTCTACATTTGGTCAGCTGCCAGCTTAAACACATGCTTGCTTACAAGACATGAAGCCTGCCAACTCCATTTTTGGAGCTGCTGCTCATGCTGTTTAACAAGACAGTGTAACACCCTCAGAGGAGATCACACTCTACCCTCTTCTGCATACATGAGCTCACACGTGGCCGTGATTGGTTAATGTCGCTGTGATTGACAGGAGGGAAAGTAACGCCATCCCTGTCACCCAGAATGCACTGCCTTGGTTAAGTTGCAGAGGGTTTTGCAATTTCTGGATGACAAGAAAAGCTGTGTGTGTGATTGTGTGTGTTTTGTTGTTGTTGTATTAATAACAATGGAGAAAGAATGAGAGAAAAAAACAGAACCTGGTGCGGGATCTAACTTCAGGATGTTCCCTGACATTGGATGAACCTGTAAAAGGTTTTAAAAGTGTTTTGTTTGTTAACATATCTTTGGCAAATTGCTGTGGGATAAACAGACCAGGATGTGAGTTGTTGGAAAACGATTCATACATTTTTCCTTGTCCTTACTGTAACTCCACTTATTTTCCAACATTTTTTATTTACATATTCAGTATCATCCCTGGTGTGTTTCATTTGGCAGTAGGCTCCTTTGGCAGCACTTGTTTTGGTCAGAGCTTCTCGTATAAGGCTGTCCCATTTGAGAGAGTTAGCCATTTTTGGAGTATTTTTGTGTTTTTATCCTTTACACTATTAAGCTTTCACAGTCATATGAGAGGCAATTGTGGTTCAATTACTGCCTAATGAGAGCAGGTGATTCCATCCATCCAACCATCCATCCATCTATCCATCCACCCACCCGAATCAATCGATCCATCCACCCAGTCCATCCATCCATCCATCCAACTGCCCATCCATAAACCCACTTACCCATCCATCCACCCACCAACCCATCCATCCACCCACCCAAATCAATCGATCCATACACCCAGTCCATCCATCCATCCACCCACCCATCCATCCATAAACCCACTTACCCATCCATTCACCAACCCAATCCATCCACCCACCCAATCCATCCATCCTTCCACCCACCCATCCATCAATCCACCCATCCATCAATCCACCCATCCATCCATCCACACACCTGTTCACACAGACAATTTAATGATGACGGTCAGCCTACAGCGCATGTCTTTGAACTGGGGAGGAAACCAGAGAACCCAGAGGAAACCCCCAAAGTGCAGGGAGAACATGTGAACTCCGTACACATAGGGTGGATATCAATCCCACTATCAGTGTATGATCCTTATGACAGAAAGACTAAAACTCTACTGATCACTTCCTCATGACATTTCCCTGTCTAGGCAGATCTTTTCATTCATGCCCAAATATCGTTGCTTTATAATCAGCTGCTGGAATCTGATATGCCACTCCTAGCCTGTTTTATGCAGACGTCCCACCATTGTTAACACGTCAGTCGTTCTCCTGTTGTTGGCGAGACTGACGTTTCCGGAGAAGCAGTGAGCGGCTTGCGACATCTCTCGCCACATTAAGAAACCCTCCACCAAAGGGGGAACAAAGCCGTGACTTTATTCAGTGCATGACAAATTCCAGACAGTCTGCAGCATCGCGTCGGTGAACTCTGCAGCACACTTTATGCATCGTCATCATACAAGGAGGTTCAGTTGGGGGGTTTTTTGGAATGCAAAATGGCCTGGGTTTGTGGAACATGTCAGCAGATCAGCTCGATGAAACTGTGACTCACGGATGAGTGCGTGACTCATTGATCGCTCTGATTTGCATGCAAGGGATTAAAACACCGAATGCTACCCGTTCTGCTTCGATTAAAAGATTGAGCTCGTGAGCCAGGTTTTTCTTTTCAACGTGACCATGAAACACTTTCAGTGTCCGGATAATCCGGCTTGCTTTTTCTTCCTTCCAGGGCAGTTAAATATTTTTATACCAAAGTGCTGCTGAATTCACAAATTCATTTGGTTAGAAAGTGTTGATTAATTTTCCATAACAGTAGCTGTACTATTCACGGATTTGTATTAATACTCTCCTTCTAACACATTACCATTTCTATAGTAACATCTTTAACACCTTGTCGAGACCAAGCACCACCCTGTTTTTTTGGGGTTTTTTTCCCCTCACGTCTACAGACACACACTTTTATGTGTCCTCTGGTCAGAGTAGTTAGTCATAACCTCAGCAGTGTGTGAGGGATGCGGTGCGAGACATTTCTTTCCACTGGCTGTGTGGAGCAGGAGCTTTCTGAAGAGTCTTTTTCTTAACACTCAACTGAACTGAATTACACGCAGCCTTGTTTAACCTGATCGATCGTAGTTATTGGGTATTATTAAAATGATTTTTCTGATCATTATTGCTGTTGAAAACGCTTCTGATTCGACAGAGATATTTGTGTAGCCCTAAAATTACTAGGCTTGCTCTTTCGTAATGATCTATAATAGTAAAAAAAATTAGACTGCTGAAAGTAAAACAGTAATTCGGAGATACTACTCCTAAACATGATGAGTACTGAGAGGAGAATGTTAAATGTTATTTTTTTACTGCAGTATGTCACCATCTGCTCTTCTTTAAATAGACCACATTAAATTTGAGAATAGAAAGAGCTGATTAGAGTCTGAGAGAAACCATCTGAAGTTACTGTACTGTAGATGTAGCGCGAACGCATCAGGAAAGCTTATAGCTACCGGTTTAGCACAATAGAAAATGGCACACTGGCAGAAGAACAAACTATAGACAGGAGACGTCTGTGTGAAACTTCTGAATGAGTTCAAAACTGAAAGACCGAGTAAAGGGGGTGTAAATAATTGTTGATTGTTTATTAAACCAGACTTGCACAGGAATTGTGTGTGTGTGTTAAATGAAAAATCACGAGCCTTTGAAAAGAGCTTGGCTTGTGACTAAACACCCGTTTTTTTGCCGTGTGAGCTTTTTGCCTATAAGAACTGATTCTTGCTCTTTGTTTTAAACTGAAACATCTGACCCTTCACTTGTTTACGGTACTTCCTCACTTCTTTTTTCCAGTTTTGTTCTGTTAAGTTGGAGCAATGATGCATTTGTCTGATGAAGCACAAAAAAAAAAACAAATCGCTGATTCATGTGTGTGTGTGTGTATGTGTGTGTGTTAGGATGCTCTGGAGACAGCAGGTCGAGCCGAAGGCGGCTTCCCGTTGGACGGAGGCAGCGTCGTTCACGCTAAAGAGCTGGAGGAGGAAGGAGGCCGAAGCAAGTACCACCACAGCGTCGGTGTCCTTAAGCCTTTCCGCTCTACCAGCAAGTAAGCGTTTAGCTGTTGCTAATTCGAAGGTTATAACAAAAATACATTTTCTTAGTTTGCTACTCTTTGCATGATTGTGTTTTGGCATTGCACCAACAACACTGTTGAATTCTTGCTTCCGATTGGTGCGAAGGTGTTGATAAATTAAACAGTAGTTCAGGCTGTGAGGTCCAACATTTCTATAGTAACAGATTTTTCGTGAACGGGTTTAAGATTTTCAATATTGTATTGTAATATTCTTAGCAGACGTTTATTCAGAATTAATGGACACACACAAGATAAAGGACTTTTTTAGTCTTATTAACTTCAGTACAAAAAAGGAAAGGTTTCTAGCTGCTAGCTTCTAGTCATACCAGGAACTAACTTGTTTCAGGGACATTCAATGTCTTAAATATGTCACATCTACAAGGAAGTCAATCATTTGGAATGAAGCTCATCTATATCTTTTTGTCTCAGACACGAGCACCCGGTGGACAACGCCGGCCTCTTCTCCTTCATGACCTTCAGCTGGCTCACGCCGCTGGCCAAAGCGGCCCACAAGAAGGGCCAGCTTCTGCTGGAGGACATTTGGGCTATATCGCAGTGGGAGAGCTGTGAGACCAACAGCAAACGGTCAGTATAAAACACCATGCTCACTCCATATAGATCGTTCATTTTCAGAGAGACATGAGCAACAGCGACTGCTGGTAATTAGACCACAAGTTGAGAAAAGTCGCACTTTGTGGTGAGCTCACACTGTTTCATCCTTCATCTTGTGTGATACGATGCACTGGTCAATTTTTATATACAGTCGCCCAATCTCCCTCCAGTTTCACTTTAGCAGCAAGGGAATGCTAGTTGCACCAACGTTGTTGCTATGGCAACCAGAAGTAGGAACGTCCACTGGTGACTTTATAGTACAGAGACTTGCGGTGATGGCATTAGTCTTATTAGTTCCTTAGACTTAATGCTAAGTTGATCTGGATTTCCCCTGTTTATACTCGTTCCTCTGGGATACTGTTCTAGCTGTCTGTATAGCTGGGGGAAGCTTGTGCACGGGGATTAGTCGAGCAGCTTTGGAAAAATCTATAGTTAAAATACACACTGGTGGTGAAGAAAGTCGATACTAATGCGTGATCAGGGTCAATGAGGAACAGGCAACTGAACCGGTTGAGCAGAACTGGATGAGGGATAAACCCACTAACCTGATTTCACATGAGATGAGGAAGGAATCATATTCACAATACACTGTCTGTCAGGTCACTTCCATAATTTCTAGACTCTATGATTGAGGTAGAACGATGTCCTGTCTTTGTGGGCGAGGATTGACCTTGTAAATGCAGGGGAGTGCGTCAGCCTTGGAGCCAGGCTTGCTAGAAACTATCAAATTTAACCTCATGAAATTCTGTACTCATTGAGCTTGAGGGTTTAGTTATTTGGCAAGCTTACACTGGTCTGCAGGGATGGAGTGGGGTTGGTTTTCTTTAAACGAGTGTCTCCTTTTCTCAAAGGAAGTCTTCATGACCAGGATCTCAAAAGTCTGAGAGCTTCAATTTCTAATTTAACACAACCTTTTTCATTACGCTTATGTTACTGACAACAGCTTGGGTGAAAAGTCGAATCTTTGAAATGTTTAAATGAATTGTTCTTAATATTTCAATATCCAAATATCCCCTATTTTTTGCTCTTATGACTCCACAATCTATGCAAAACCTTATGATCCAGTTTAGATTCAATCCATCCCAGTGTCATCTGTACAAATGCTTCAATAGGAGAGATGAGACATGAGGAACATCTGACCTTTTATACAAAGCAGCTAACATGGCCAATATGAAGTTAATAATTTGCTTACATTTAAATAGGGAACTGAAAATAGTGGAGAACCTTTAATATTATATATTGAAAAAAATGGACATTTATTTTGTTGTAAATATTTTAGATTTTAAAAATTTTGTATAATTACAATTTTAATCAATCGAAGAAGAACTTTTGGTCCCTGCTGTATTTACTCTGTTTTAATGAGCTTTAGTGTGTAATATGTGTAGCGTTATCATTTCACGGGGAAACTGTCATACTCCAACTTCCACTGTTGCTCTTACTTAAATTTTTGTGTTGTTGTTGTTTCGGCTGCTCCCTGTTTGGGGTCACCACAGTGGATCACTTGGTCCACATGCTTCAATCTGGCACAGGTTTTACGACAAATGCCCTTCCTGACGCAACCCTCCCATTTTACCCGGGCTTGGGATCGGCTCTTTAGTGGCTGGGTTAACTCCATGCCCGGGAATCGAACGCGCCCCGTAGCAATAAGAGCACGGGATCCTACCTCTGGACCATCAGGAGGCTCTTTATTTAACCTTTTATAAAAATTTGAAATAAGACTTTAACTAACAGCAAATAATCTCTTGATGCCAAAATGAAAACTTATATTGCTTCTCTCAACATCTGGAGAATATTTTAGTCCTTTTATACCAGACACAAATGGACATTGTGAATCTTTAATGGTGTCCATAGTTGATTGAAGAATGGACACAGCTTGCCTTGGCTCACTTACATGTGGAAAGTTGATAGAAGAAGGTTAGGTGTTTATGCCGCCTGTGTTTTTGTGTTTGTGTGTGTGTGTGTGTGTGTGTGTGTGTGTGTGTGTGTGTGTGTGCAGGCTGGCAGGACTTTGGGAGAAGGAGCTGAACGAGCGAGGGGACCAGGCCTCTCTCCACCGTGTGGTCTGGCTGTTCTGTCGTACCCGATTGCTGCTGTCCATCCTGTGCCTCATGGTCACTCAGCTGGCGGGCTTCAGCGGCCCAGTAAGTAACACCATCTCAGCTCCTGCCTCTCCTTTTCTCTCTTCTCCTCTCTTTCTTTTTGCTGTCTATCACTCTCTCTTTCTATATATCATTAGCTCTGAGGTTGACCGAAGCCTGCCCCTTCAGGTCAAACGCACAGGTGAGTGTTTTCCTGGGGCATGGAAGGTGAATAGGATGAAATAGGAATGTGTCGTAAAGATTTACCAGAGCTGTTACCATTACTGTGTTTAAAATGTGGTCGCCAAAATACATTTACGAGAAAGGGTCATTTATATGTAGTGTATATTTATTTAGTGCTTTAAAGGTGACACCTCAGAACCAACATGTGGGATTGTTATGTGATTTACTTTAGCTTGCAAATTAAACTAGATTCAAAATCTTTGCGGCCTTTTTTATTTTGTTTTGTTTATTGACTTGATTTCTATCCGCTTTTTTTTTCTTTTCTTTTTATTTCCAAGCTGCCAGGTAAATGTTTTGTACCATGTCTGATTCTGAAGTTTCTTAGTTCCATTACAGGTTTCTTTCTTTGTAGGATTTTACTTACATGTAAGAACTTACATTTTTCCCCCCCAAAGCCAAAAGAGTTTCATATATGTATATATAAATATTTATACAAATATATATATATATAAAAAGAATTTGAATATGAATTTATATTGCATTTCTGGAAAGGTTTCCACTTTTCTTTTCCCTCTAGATATGTTTCATGTTGTTAAGGAGGGCTTACCCACTTCAAGGGAATTTCCATTTTATTTTACTTCTGGTTTCTTCACAGCACTTTCTTGGGCATTGGTGAGTACACCAGATGTTTAGGTCAACCCTTTATCTGTCTCAGAAATGCTTGTTTGCTGAGATGACCTAAGACATATTCAGTACCCTGTTGATTTTCAGGAGGCATTAGGAGCATGTGATGGAATTTTCTGACAAAAATCCCCCCTCACGGTTTTTCCCTTACCTCAATGTAGTCACCTATGACATGATGTTTTTCCTCAATCATTAACATGAATTTATCTGCCAGTTTATCTGGAGGTATTTCCATGAATGTTCCTAAATTGGTGCAATTTTATATCTTCCACAAATGAATACAAAACTAAACATTACTACATTTGGATAAGGGGAATATTCCCTCTTTTTCAAGGTTTCAAATGAAATTTCAGCCCTTTTTTTTTTTTTACTCTATTGTACATCACATTTTGACTTTCTTTGCACCTGAAAAAACGAACTTTATCCTGCAGATATTTCCAAACTACCCTAGTAAGTGTTATGAAGTGCCCAGAAGTGAAACAACTGAATCCTTCTTTGAAGTCTGACTAACCAGAAAGCATAGGCATTCCTTTTGAATATTAAGAAAGCTGTATCGCTATCCACTACTGCTTTGTGTCCCAAATTCGGATTGTATGGCACCGATGCAAAAGCACTAGTGCACACTTAAGGTGTGTCAGGAGGATAGGCTAACTGGCTTTACAAGGAGAGCTTCTGTCACTGTCCCTCCATGGTGACACGGCAAGTCTCTGCCTCCCTCACCCTCTGGAGGACTCCAGATTTGACCCCAAATCCCAGATGCCTTCTATGTGTGTATATATATGTAGCATTACACCAGCAGCAGCTGGTCTCCATTTACATCTGCTCCTTCTAGATAGATTTGTTCAGAGATATGTCCTCGAGTCCTAACTCGTTGTTAAACGATATCTAGCTCTAAAGCAAGCCTTCCTTCCCTTTTTTCTTTTTGAGTTAGGCAAGAGAATTTGGGAAGATGGCGAATAAAAGGGAGAATGTGGGTTGGGTTGGGTTGGGGGGTTTGCTCGGGGGGACAGAGGTGGCTGTGGCCCCATGTGAGAGACATGTGACAGAGGCTATTCTTTAGATTCCACAGGGTGTCGGTTTTACCAGCGGAGTGAACACTGGCAGACAGAACACGTGATGACGCCCGCGAGGTAAGGGCACGTTTCCTTATGCAGGGCTGGATCAAGAGTTTATGTTCCTTTTTATTCCCCCCCTCTTCCCCATCTGTCTCTCTCTCTCTCTCTCTCTCTTCCCCTTTTTCTCGCCACTCTCTCGTATCTCTATTTTGCTCTCACCTCCAAAAAATTGTTTCTTGATTTTGATCCAGCAGAAATGTCACTGGTTTGGAAATGAATTACGCTTTAAGCTGTCTAATGTGTCATTTGTAATTGAAGTGGACTCCCGTGTCCGTCCTTTATAGCCACGCGCAAATGGACTTGATTTAAGCAAAAAGAAAAAATCCTGATGAAAACAGGAAAGAAACAGGACTTGTGTTCTACAGTTAAGTCTTATTTGGACTGATAAGCTCTTACACTGGAGAGATGCCATGGTGCATTTTAATTCTCATTTCATTTTTCTTTGTATGTTGATGAATTCTTTGAACGCATCATCTGTGGACTCCTTCAGTGACCTCAGTGGTCTTTTTGTTTTTTTTTGTTTTTTATGGGGATTTTTTTCTTTTTTTAACCACTGAGCCATAGACAAGAAGACCCGTATTGTGACGAATATGCAAATCATGTTACACCTAATTACAAATGACTCTTGCTCCGATGAGCGATTGGAAGACCTGTTTTAATTCTTTGCGTTTTTATTCCAGTTTATTTTCTCTGCATCTTGTACATTTTGATTTCCTGGTACATGTTTTTATTGTCTCATGAATGTGCATCATGGATGTGAAACATCCACTTTCTTTATTTATTTTTTTGTTTCTTTTCTTTTTCTTTTGTTTTTTTGGAAATAAAATCTTGCTGCTGTGATGAACCACATGTGAATGGTGGCGAATGTTCTCAGTTATGTGTGATGAGATCTCCTGAATGCCTCTGTGTGTGAGATTCCGAGTGATGTGGACGATGCGTGTATGTGGTATTTGTGCCATGCTGAAGTTGCTGTTCTTGTTCTTGTCTCCTATACCTATTATGCTCTTTGCTCCTAATTTTTTTGATTTAACTCATATTGATTTTCAGGTATTAAAACAAAAGTGCGTCTCCGTCCTGTATCCCAGCCTGATCTGACTGTAGGTAAAAATGCCTTTGAATCCGCCAAAAAAAACAAACAAAAAAAAAAACAAAACAAACAAGGGATGTCTGTAATAACATGTTGTTAGCAGTGCAATGTCTTTTTTTTTTTATTTGTCCACAAACCTAGCGCTATTGGTGCTGTTTCATTGTCTCTCTTGTTCTTTTCAAAGGGTAGAGAAAAGGGCCACCTAAGGTAAACGATTAGAACACAATCTCAAAATGGCTGCCATTTTCTTCTCAGTAGAAGTTGCTTTACCCTCACTGACTTCTTTAAAACGATTAGAACACCATTCAGTCCATTTCTCAACCATGCATCTAGTGCACTCCGATAAAAAGAGATCTAGTGCACTTTGGATACGATAACTAGAAAGATTAAGGAATGCGAAGTGAGGAATGACGGTAGGACTGTTGATGAAAGGAGGCGTGTGTGCGTGTGTGCCCTCAGTCACGCGTGCTGTGTCCTGTCGCCCCCTTGCTCGTCCTCCCTTTCTCTATAGGCCTTTGTGGTAAGGCGGTTGTTGGAGTACACTCAGAAGAGTGAGCCCGATCTGCCCTACGGCCTGCTGCTGGTGCTCGGCATGCTGGGCACCGAGCTTCTGCGCTCCTGGTCACTTGCCCTCACCTGGGCACTCAACTACCGCACGGGTACGCGCCTGCGCGGCGCCATCCTCACCATGGCCTTCCACAAGATCCTGCACCTCCGCAGCCTGCGCGAGAAGTCTGTCGGAGAGGTGAGTCCTGGACAGCGTCCTAGTTTATTATATACACCTACACCTCCAGTTGCTCATTTTAAGAGATTCTTTGGTGACTTTTTTTTAGGTGTACAATTGGCGTGAACCATCTGTTACTATCCATTAACTCGGTAAACTCAACACTGCCAATCAGCATCAGTGCCGTGGTCAGAAACTTGGTATAAAATGACTGATTGGCTAATAATGACTAAATCATAGCGAGGATGCAAAAGGAGTCACAAGATAAGGATGTGGCCAGTAAAATTCTCAGCATCACTACAGTACCTCTTAATGAGTTACAGATTTGTGAGAAATTAAAGGAAAAACTGTGGTTCTGTTACACTGTAGAGCTTGGTCTGAGATAGGATATCTATCCTAATAAGAGTGGTCAATTCCAGGATAAGCCCACCCTCATCCTAACTCTCAAGGCACAAGGGTGAATAATTGGTAGGAAATTGAATGTAAATCATATGCTGTGACTTTCACAGTCACTAGATTGTAACCCAGCTGAACACTAATGGGAGGCATTGGAGCGAGACACCACCATTAAACGCCAAATGAGGCAATACAGTATGTTTTTGAATCCTTCCAGTTCCAGAGGCTTGTAGAGCCACTTCCAATGTGTACTGAAGTTGTTCCAGTGGCTTGTGATGGCCCCACATATTTACCACAACACTTTGTTTTCTTTATTTGGTCACCTGTCTGGAGGTTGTACATGGTCAGTCAGGTTAAATGCCACCCAATTGAAAATCCAGACACCTGTGCAGAAGCCAGCGTGGCAGGAATAGTGAAATGTTCGACAGGATAAATATGCATGCTCTGATGTTTCCAGCTGATCAACATGTGCTCAAACGATGGCCAACGCATGTTTGAAGCGGCAGCCATGGGCAGCTTGCTGGCAGGAGGCCCTCTTGTGGCTGTGTTAGGAATGGCCTACAATCTCTCAGTGCTTGGACCAACATCTCTACTAGGCTCTGCTGTCTTCATCCTCTTCTACCCTACCATGGTGAGCAGTGGGTTTTAAAGTGTTCCAGAAACACGGTTTCCTGAAATAGTTTTGCATCATCTTTTTTTTTGTTTGTTTCTCATTCTTATAGATGTTCAGCTCCAGACTCACTGCCTACTTCAGGAGGAAGGGAGTCGCCGTAACTGACCAGCGTGTTCAGAAAATGAACGAGATCCTGAACTACATCAAATTCATTAAGATGTACGCCTGGGTGAAGGCTTTTTCCCAAGTTCTGCGAAGTAAGGACGTTTTGTTTTTATAGGCACTTTCTATATGTTGTTTTTTTGGAACTGCGGTCAGTCATAACTCCCTGAATGTAATCTTACAGGAATAAGGGAGGAAGAAAGACAGATTCTGGAGCGAACAGGATATTTCCAGAGTATTACTGTTGGTGTGGCTCCCATCGTTGTGGTGATTGCTAGTGTGGCAACCTTTTCCACCCATATGCTGCTAGGTTATGACCTCACTGCTGCTCAGGTAGGGTCACTTTTGCAAATACAAACACACTGCACTTGTCTTGAGTATTTTGTACTGAACATCCATTCTCCTCCAGGCATTTACCGTCGTGACCGTCTTCAATGCCATGACCTTTGCTCTGAAAGTCACTCCCTTCTCAGTCAAGTCCCTTTCTGAAGCATCTGTTGCGATGGACAGGTTCAAGGTGAGCGTTGACCTTCCTCTATTCTTCTTTTAGCGTTACTTTTTGCCTCAGTTTAAGTGTTTGGATTTGATGAGTCGAAATACACGTAAACATAAAGCGTCTACATCTGTGTGATGTTCCAGAGTGTTCTCATGATGGCTGAGGTTAGGACAATTCATGATCGACCACAGAGCACCCACGTATCTGTTGAACTGAGTGGGGCGAGTTTTGCCTGGGAGACGAGCGGGCACAGCGCCCAGCCTACACCACGTGGCACACCTTACGTAGGGCAGAATCAGAGACTGGCACGTAAGAAACGATACCACAAAGAGAACTCGGGCCACTGTGGGATGGTGGAGGAGGAGCACCACAGACAGCTGTTTACAGACATTCCTTCAGGAGAAGACGATCACACCCTGCCCGTACCCACCATTAGCCAACGGCTGCAGAGAACCTTGCACTGTATCGACCTCACCATACAGAAGGTCCAAATTACATATATTACTGAGACCGAATTTCTTAGTTGTGGCACTTTATTATAAAGAAGGATGTTGACTGATTTCTTGATTGTTGCCAAGCTTTTACATGCATGCAATGCAACAGTAAAGATGTCCTCACTTTCTAACATTATAGTTCTAGTAGATTCTAAAATGTTATTTGGCAAAATAGGGTTCTTTAAAGGTTTAGTGACTAAATTAAATAATTAAAGGTGTCCTCAAAGGATTCGATTTGAAACTCTGTTCTATGGTCCCTCAGTGGGACACTGATGAAGCATCATTTATGGTGTCCTGCAGCTCCTCTCTGCTGTGTGACTTAAACAGGTCTTTATTTTCACCATGCACTCTGCAGGGGAAGCTGGTGGGTATCTGCGGAAGTGTTGGCAGCGGAAAGACTTCGCTCATCTCTGCCATCCTTGGCCAGGTAAACGCTACACTTTTTACTCTGTCATAACCATTAATTCAGACAGACCGTCCCAGGACATGGATGAGACACCATTCTGTTCTGTTCTCTTCTGTTTTGTCCATCTTTTAGATGACTCTTCTAGAAGGAACAATGGCGGTGGATGGAAATTTTGCATATGTGGCCCAGCAAGCCTGGATCCTCAATGCTACACTTCGTGACAACATCCTGTTCGGGAAGGATTATGAGGAAGAAAGGTGAGTTTCAGCGCTAAAGAAGGAAAGTCTACAGTCTGCGGGCTTCTATTAAGGGATTTTATGGTGAAAATGTTATTAGATATTAGAAATCTTCAATGTGTGAAATGGAGTGAAAAAGGATTAGAGATGTGACTGTCAGTGTATTGGACAGATTCTAGAAACCATGTATTTGTGTACTGTCTTTATTTGATGCTAAAAAGGAAGCTTCTTATAGTTTCATGTTGCTTAATTTCAGCATCCCATAATAAGTCCTCTGTTTCTGGTTGCCATAGGTACCAGGCAGTCCTGAGTGCTTGCTCTCTGAGACTGGACTTGACCTTACTTCCTAACTCTGACCTGACTGAGGTAAGCCGTGAAGACAAACGCATGAATCATCTTACTGCATGTTAAATACGGAATAAAACTTTTTATTCGTCTTGTACCACAACAATTTGTATTGTCTTTTTAAAATCAACTCCTTCTGGCCAATCAGATTCAAGAATTCAATAGCTCTGTTGTCTAATAGTATTTAATATAATAAATGAGTAGATTATGGAGAGCCTTAATGTAAAGACAAATAAGCTGCATATAAATGTTCTTTCTTGATCACTAGATTGGTGAACGAGGGGCGAATCTGAGCGGAGGTCAGCGGCAGAGGATCAGTCTAGCTCGGGCGCTTTACAGTGACCGGGACATCTACATCCTGGACGATCCCCTGAGTGCTCTAGATGCCCATGTGAGCAACCACATCTTTAACAACGCAATTAAGAAGCAGCTACGTGGCAAGACCATCATCTTTGTTACTCACCAGCTACAGGTAGGAACAAACTTAGACTTAAACTCCTAGGCTTCCTGATTGTGAACCTTTTCAGTCTTGACATAATTTAATAAAGATGGTCTGGTTTAATCTTACGTGGTTATGATCTATTGAAAAAGTACCTGGTGGACTGCGATGAAGTGATCTTTATGCGAGAGGGAAGCATCACGGAGAAGGGTAGCCATGAAGACCTGATGAATCTGAACGGAGATTACGCAGCCATGTTTAACAACCTGCAGCTCGGAGACACTCCTTTTATTGAGGTATGACATATCGGTGATTGCAACGGTCATAACGCAGATTTCTAAGAGGCGGCAGCTTCCTAAGAGACGTAACGTTCCCTCGCGGTATTCGTATGATGTGCACTGTAAAGCAACATTACTGCTGATTAGTGACCGCATGTGTACTAATGTGTGTAGATTCTGTGGAGAGTTAAACTATTAAATATAATCTACATAGTCTAGAAATCTCTTCACCTTTAAGCTCAGTAAAAAAAAGACCTACATGCATGACTATGAAAATCAGAAACCCCTCCCATGTCCTCTTGCTCTAGTTTTCAGCAGGTTTAACATGTCCTAATATACCATAACAATCAGATACCTCATTGGTATTAATTACCATTACCTATACCAGTTAACTAATTAGCTTTTTACTGCTAATGGTGATCAGATATGGTGTGATCCTCTAATATCATAATATGATCAAATATTAGCATTTTCCTACCGATGTTTTTACACAATTACATGGAATTCAATGTCAGGAATGCCTAAAAACCACACAATTTAAGTAAACATGACATGCCAAGGCTCATTTAAATTATTTTAATAGCTGCCGAGCAAGAACGCCGGGAGTTCATTGAAGAAACGAAGTGAAAATGCCAAGGCAGGATCCGTGAAGAAGGAGAAACCTCCCAGCAAGGACAATGGTAGGTGCAGCGCTATGTGTAATGCGTGAGTCACTGAAACACAGCATCAGTATCAGGAATATTTTAAGCTCTAGATTTCCTGAAGCAATTTTGCTGGCAGGCTGCTATTGATTTTTTTTGTGAGCCAGGCCTTCTCGTCCAACATCAGTGCCTGACATCATAAATGAGTTTCTAGAGGAATGGTCAAAAATTCCCATAAACACACTCCTAAACCTTGTGGAAAGCCTTCCCAGAAGAGTTGAAGCTGTTATAGCTGCAAAGGGCGGGACAACTCCATATAATAGTCATGTTGGGACAGGAAGGGGTCATCCCCAAACTGCTTCCACAAAATTGTCCAAAATGTCTTGGTATGCTGAAGCATTTCACTGGAACTAAGGGGCCAAGCCCTGATAAACAACATCTGAATTCAATGATTTGGAGGGGTGTCCCAAAACTTTTGACAATATAGTGTATCTAGAACATCAAGTAAAGTTAAAATTCAACATTTAGGAACTACAACAATCATAACAAGTCTGAAGTAGGGGTAGGTGAGAGAGCTCACATAGTGGGAGTTTAGTGAGTGAATGTTCCAGTGAACTGGAAGGATTTTGTTATTCAGACAGTGCTTAAAATGGCTAATGAACTAGGGAGCTAATTGACATGCACCCCTGATTTATGTTTTTATAATACACCCCTAATTCGTTTGTAATGCTGTTTGATATGTTTGATGTAACATGGACGGGTATATCTCATTCTCTTCCTTTTCCTGTAGGTCCGCTGATGCAAGCTGAAGAACGTGGTAAAGGTTCAGTCCCCTTTGCAGTGTACAAAGTGTATATTCAAGCTTTAGGTGGCTTGCCTGTCTTCCTTTTTATCCTGGCCCTCTTCATCCTCAACGTGGGCAGCACTGCCTTCAGTAACTGGTGGCTCAGCTACTGGATCAAGCAGGGCAGTGGGGTAAGAGAACATCAGCTAGTAGGGTTGTGGGAGGGAGCTGACTGTGTTATTGTCCATGAATTAATGTGAAGGAGTTTCTTACTACGTTCTTTCACTCACTCTCTCTCCTGATTGGCTGTGGCTCTTGCTAGTCAACCTATAGCTTTGTGTCTGAGGTTGAGGCAGCATGAATCACAGCTGGCATGTTGGCAGGTCCAACTCAACACCTTATACACAGAACTGGCTCTGATTTAGTAGGAACATCACATTGATACTGTACAGGACCTACCCTTCACTTTGTGGCATGGATTTCACAGGATGTTGAAATCATTCCTTTGATATTCTGGTACATTCCCCACACTATCGCACCATCAGCACCAGCAGCAGCCTGAACTGTTGACACAAAGCTGGCTAGGTCCATGGATTCATGCTGCTAATGCCAGATTTTGATTCGGATACCATCTTCATGTCACAGCAAAAATCAAGTATATCCCTCTATTTTCTGTACCACTTATCCTTCAATCTGGAGTATTTCCCAGAGGGCCTCTGGGTACAAAATGAGGGGGGGGAACACTAGATGGAGAATCACAAGGCACAGTCAGGCATACACTACATTTGGCAAAAATTTTGGGATGAAATTTTTGGGCTTGGATGCAGCTGGTCGGCCATGAAAACCCATTCCATGAAGCTCTCTATTCTCTGTTCTTGAGCTAATCTGAAGGCCACACAAACTTTGGAGGTCTGTGGCTATTGACTCTGCAGAAAGTTCTGGGCACTGTGTGCCTCAGCATGCGCTTGACCCCGCTGTAGGATTTTACATGGCCTACCATTTTGTGGCTGAGTTACTGTTGTTCCCAGTTGCTTCCACTTTGTTATAATACCTCTAACAGTTGAGCGTGGAATATTTAATAGTGAGGAAAGTTCACGAATGGACTTATTGTACAAGTGGCAACCTATCACTGTACCATGCTTGAATTCACTGAGCTCCTGAGAGCGACCTATTATTTCACGAATGTTTGTAGAAGCAGTCTGCATTCCTAGGTGCTTGATTTTATATGCCTGTAGCTATGGAAGTGATGGAACACCTGAATTCAGTAATTTAAAGAGGTGTCCCAAAACTTTTGGCAATATAGTATACATACACTAAACACAATTTTAGACAGATCGGGCAAACCCCTGAAGCACAGAGAAAAAAATACAAACTTCAACCACACCGGATGAAGATGAGAATTGAACCCTTAACCCTGGAAGGGTGAAGCAAACGTTCTAACCACTAAACCACCACTAAGAGACTCCCTACCCATGACAGTTTTCTGTTCTGCAATTCTCCAATGACCATGATCTGCCTCAATTCAGTGAGCTGTGCTGACTATAGTCTGATTCCTGTTCTTGGTTGAGAGGAATGGAACCTGATTTGACCTCCTTATTTGAGCTACTATAGCCTTCCTGTCAGCTTGAATCAGTCTGACCATTCTCCCCTGACCCCTCTCACCAACAAAACATTTCCACCCTTAGAAGTGCCCAAAACTGTCGTGTTTGAAAATCCCAGGAGATCAGCAGTTTCTGAAGTATTTAGACCAACCCATCTGGTACCAACAACCATGACACAGTCAGTGAGATCTCATACAAGATCTTGACCTTGGTTGATTTTATATAATGTACTGTAGCTTTTAAATGTATTTTTGGCCACATTTTGGTACGACTATTGTGAGCAGTGAAGAAATAATGCTGCTGTGATACAAAAGCAGGGGGAATAGGAGAAGGCCATGTAAATATTTTAGTGGCTATTGGTGTTGATTTGCAGGACACTGTGGAGAGTATCTTCATTAGAGGAGGACATGCCACAGAAACATTGTCAGGGTTTCAGATTGATGGTGTGCTCTTCCATAGTGACAATGTTATAGGGTTTTACAGGACATGTGATCTGGGACAAAATGACATTAATGTTACATAATGTAATCACCACTGGGTGTAATTAGGCACAGACACAGCCCATATGACTCAGTATTGTCTGTTTTCTGTGTTTACATGTACAGAACACCACTGTGATTGTGGGGAACAGCTCGATGGTGAGCGACAGCATGCGGGATAACCCTCTGATGCAGTATTACGCTGGGGTTTACACCATGTCTATGGTCATCATGCTGTTGCTGAAACTCCTCAGAGGCGTCATCTTCGTCAAGGTGAGCTTGTGTTAGATTAGATGCAGAATATACACCGATCCGGTATAACATTATGAGCACTGAGAGGTGAAGTGAATAAGACTGATGATCTCCTCCTCATGGCACCTGTTAGTGGGTGGGATATATTAGGCAGCATGTGAACATTTTGTCCTCAAAGTTGACGTGTTAGAAGCAGGTAAAATGGACAAGCGTAAGGATTTGGGCGAGTTTAATGAAGGGCCAAATTGTGATGGCTAGACGACTGGAGCAGAGCATCTCCAAAACTGCAGCTCTTGTGGGGTGTTCCCGGTCTGCAGTGGTCAGTGTCTATGAAAACAGTGGTGAACTGGAGACAGGGTCATGGACGGCCAAGGCTCATTGATGCATGTGGGGAGTGAAGGCTGGCCCGTGTGATCCGATCCAACAGACAAGCTACTGTTGCTCAAATTGCGGAAGGAGTTAATGCTGGTTCTGATAGAAAGGTGTCAGAATACACAGTGCATGATGGGTCAGGGCTGTTTTGGCAGGAAAAAGGGGGACCAACACAATATTAGGCAGGTGGTTATAATGTTATGCCTAGTTGGTGTATATAGTATATACAGTATATACTGAATAGCATGATATTTGTCCTGCCTTCTCTGGTTACCTGTATTCAGTGCTGGAATTACACTATTTTGTCAGGGAACTCTGCGAGCCTCTTCTCGGCTTCATGATGACCTCTTCCAGAAGATTCTTCGCAGCCCCATGAAGTTCTTTGACACCACGCCCACGGCACGGATCCTCAACCGATTCTCCAAAGACATGGATGAAGGTACCGCCTGTTTGAGTGAACACACTGCGTAGAAAATGCACAAGTATTGACATTAAGCCGTGTTTTGGCCATGCATGAATGTAATGCAAGAAGATGAAACATGTTTAAAGTGTCTCCTCGTTCTTCTCATCTCAGTGGACACACGGCTGCCGTTCCAGGCGGAGATGTTCATCCAGAACGTCATCCTGGTGGTGTTCTGCCTAGGTGTGATCAGCAGTGTCTTCCCATGGTTCCTAGTAGCTGTGGGCCCACTGGTGCTCCTCTTCACTTTGCTGCACACCGTCTCTCGGGTCTTCATACGTGAACTCAAACGATTAGACAACATCACACAGACCCCGTTCCTCTCCCACATCGCCTCCAGCATCCAGGGCCTGAGCACAGTGCAAGCCTACGGCAAGGGGGGCGAGTTCCTCTGCAGGTGAGGCTCAGTCTGAGATATTATCAATCTCTTCTTATTTACAGATAATTGCCTTGATGTTTATTGATTCATATGACAGTTGTTCTCTCTGTAGTCTGTGTAGGACTCAAAAGTAATCCAGTTTGATTTGTTTTATGTCAATAATTAGTGTCATTTAGAGCAATCATGTCAACTGTAGTATTTTTCGATCTACTCTTCTGCCTCAAGCCCTGTTTTTTTTTAATAGGGATAGGTTCTGGATCCACTGTGAATATGATTTGAATAATGAATGTCGTCTGATCACTAGCTCATATCCATTGATTCCAGTTCTTCTTCATTGCTTTTCCTCAGGTATCGGGAGCTGCTGGATCAGAACCAGGCCCCTTTTTATCTGTTCAGCTGTGCAATGCGCTGGCTTGCTGTGCGTCTGGATGTGATCAGTGTCGCACTTATTAGTATCACAGCACTGATGATTGTCCTCATGCACGGACAGATCCCCCCTGCATATGCAGGCCTGGCAATATCCTACGCTGTTCAGGTGAGTGCAAAAAGCAAGGAATGTCATGGTTGGATGGGTTTTGCTACCGATTTGGTTTCTTGATTCTGTAGCATTATAGCACTTAGCATGTCTGTCATGGGTTTAATTTGGTACAGGCAGTCTAAAGAAGCATTTTTGGTCCCAAAGAGCAGCAAATGATTATGTCTCTCTCCCTTAGCTGACTGGTTTGTTCCAGTTCACCGTCCGTCTTGCCTCTGAGACCGAAGCTCGCTTCACATCAGTAGAGAGAATCCACCACTACATTGAGGTATTAAACAGGGTTTTGCTTATAATAATTACACACATGGCTCTCCTCATATTCATTAATCTGTAACATCTAACATTTGTTCTCTTCATGCACTCTGAATTTTAACTTTATAGTAAACTGGTACAAAAATTCGCCAAGAAGCAGTGGAACCTGGTGCTACAGACAGTTTTCCTTGTTTTTTGGTGCTTTCTGATATTAAAATGAAAGCCCCCGTCCTCTTACCCCATCTAACAATGGTGTTATTTCATTTTTTTCACTTGGAACATACACTAATCGGGCGTAACATTATGACCACCTGCCTTATATTGTGTTAGTCCCCTTTTGCTACCAAAACAGCCTTGACCCGTCAAGGCATGGACTCCACTATATTCCTGAATGCGTGCTGTGGTGTCTGGCACCACCTTTAAGCCACTCCATGGGCCCCAGCACACAACTTGCAGGACCTAAAGAATACTTTTGATAGATACTGACCACTGCAGACCGGGAACACCCCACAAGAGCTGCAGTTTTGGAGATGCTCTGATCCAGTCGTCTAGCCATCACAATTTGGCCCTTCATCAAACTCACTCAAATCCATTTTTCCTGCTCCTAACACATCAACTTTGAGGACAAAATGTTCACTTGTTGCCTAATATATCCCACCCACTAACAGGAGCCATGATGAGGAGATCATCAGTCTTATTCACTTCACCTGTCAGTGGTTATAATGTTATGCCTGATCGGTGTACGGTCAGGCAGTGGTGTACACTGTCAAGATAAATGGAAATATTTTAAGTTCATTAATTGGAAGGAATTTAGGAATTAACCATTCAATATTTCTTAACAAAATAAACCAACAATTAAATAGACATGCCAATGCCACACATTTTAACAATAATTTGAATGATAATGATAAAATAATGTTTGAAATTCCTGGTAAATCATTTCAAATCTGAGTTTACTTTATAAAAAGTCTATTACAGCTTCATTGTTAATTTTATATTCTTTATGTTTATAAATACATACAGTATTTATATAAAGTATACATATATAAATGTATATACATGTTTATACATTATATACATATATAAAGTCCTATTTAAGGCCGATAATCATTTTTTTTTGTCCCTTGTCTCTTCTCCAGTCTCTGTCCCTGGAGGCTCCTGCTCGAGTGAAGAACAAAGCCCCTCCTTCAGACTGGCCACAGGAGGGAGAGGTTGTGTTTGACTGCGTTGAGATGAAGTACAGAGAGGACCTTCCACTGGTATTGAAGAAGCTGTCCTGCACAATCCGGCCTAAGGAGAAAGTAGGGATTGTGGGCCGGACCGGTTCAGGTCGGTGCTCTTTGCTTTCATGCTATTCATGAAAATTTTAATATTTTTTATATATATATATATAAAAATCATAATGACCTGCGCATAAGAAGTTCATGGCTTTAAACCACTGGATGGACAGTAAGTTGACTATGTAATGACCGCAAAATCTTACGCAAAACCTACACTCACACGAGCTCTTTTCCTACAGGGAAGTCCTCCCTAGGCGTGGTTCTCTTCCGGCTGGTGGAACCATGCGGTGGAAGCATTAAGATTGATGGTGTTAATATCTGCGACATTGGCCTTGCTGATTTACGCAGCAAGCTCTCCATCATTCCACAGGAACCCGTGCTTTTCAGTGGGACTGTCAGGTCAGTGCTTTCTTTTCTCTCCTACCAGGGATCTATTACTAGTACTTCAAGTACTTATACCACGGCTCAGATCAAATCTGGAATCTGATTGGTCAATAGCGGTCGATTTTATTTATTTATTTTTTTTTTAAGTGAACAGCAGGTCTGACCGGTCTATATTCATTTGCCTTAATGGTATTGTTAGTATAGTAGACAATCATTCACACAGTCATGCATGACATACACACTATATAAGTTAGAGCCTCATTAACAGGTTTGAAAATTGGTGAAGGAACCAACAGATTTAATATTTATGGAAGGAGTCTCCACTTTCAGAAGTTTTTAACAGCCAGAGGTCAAATACAGAGGATCTTTCTTTCTTCTAATACGTCATATATCCCGCTAATATGACATGCTGTAAGAATAAGGCCTGGTGAAATAAAGCCTATAACGCAAGTGATAACTGACTTTAGCTGGCAAATTGTTCTGTTATAAGAGAAAAAATGCATTTGGATGTGCTTTTACAGCAGGTTTAGTCATTACTTATTATTCCCTTCTCAGCTTGTGTCCTCAAAATAAACATTTCATGTCCCCGAAAACAGATCAAACCTCGATCCCTTCAACCAATACTCAGAGGCACAGATCTGGAATGCTTTGGAGAGGACGCACATGAAGGAGTGTGTAAGTCACCAGGCTGAAAGCAGACCACCCACAACCAGTCATTTAGTTCCTCTTTATCGTATCACGCCTCCTAGATTACACCTACAACCGTCTCTCATGCTTTTTCATACACAGGTGTCTCAGTTGCCCTTGAAACTGGAGTCTGAGGTCGTGGAGAACGGCGAGAACTTTTCAGTGGGCGAGAGGCAGCTGCTGTGCGTGGCTAGAACACTGCTGAGACAGTGCAAGGTGAGCTTTTCCAAATGTCCTCCTGCTTAGATAAGAGTTTGGCAACCTGATCTCTATCTCTGTGGACACTGTTTATCGAGTCAGGACTATACTGGTATTTCATTATTACCCAGATTTGCATCCACGCTTCACTTAAGCACAAGGAGCGGCGGCTGGAACAAGGAGTTTTTAGTTTGGAATGCACTTAACATAGTAACACGCAGGGTTTCCCAAAATTGTCCGTACATAGGGGGAATTTCGTTGTAAAGAAACAGAGTCTTCCAAATTTGGCTCCCATTTTGGCAACAGTATCCAGTGTTCTGTGCTTGCCATGTTTCCTGTTCCATCGCAAACCTTGTGACAGCTTCCTGATCAGCCAAGGAGAATGATTTCAGTTTGTTCTTCTTTTGTCAAAGGATTCTTAAAGGCTATAAATAATCCTATAATCCTGTAGGCTGAAAAAAAACCAAGTATATATTATGTACTTTTAGTGTAGTCTAGATAGTTAGATGAACAGACAGATGGGTAAACAGATAGATGAATAGAAGGACAGACAGGTTACCAGACAGAGAGACAGAGGTGGGTACACAGATGAATAGAAGGGCAGACAGAGGGGTTACACAATTAGATTAATAGAAGGACAGACATGTTTGCAGGCTGACAGAGAGACAGATAGGTACACAGATAGATGAATAGAAAGACAGACAGATTTACAGACAGGCCGAAACATAGACAGATGGGTTACATAGAAAGAAAAGACAGACAAACAGATGAGTAAACAAATAGATGAATAGAAGGACAGGCAGGTTTGCAGACAGACAGAAAGATAGACAGATAGGTACACAGATAGATGAATAGAAAGACCGAGGGCTTTGCAGACAGACAGAGAGACAGATAGATGTACAGAAGGACAGACAGTTAGACAGATTGGTTCATAGAAAGATGAACAGAAAGACAGACATTTATAGACAGAAAAATAGACAGATGGGTAAACAGAAAAATGAACAGGACAGAAAGAGGGGTACACAAATAGATATAGAAGGACAGACAGGTTTGCAGACAGACAGACAGAGACAGAAGTGGGTACACAGATGAATTAAAGGACAGACAGACAAAGATAGACAGATAGGTTACACAGATAGATGAACAGAAGGACAAGACATGTTTGCAGACAGACAGAAAGATAGACAGATTGGGTACACAGATAGATGAATAGAAGGACAGACATGTTTGCAGACAGAAAGATAGAAAGATAGACAGATTGGGTACACAGATAGATGAATAGAAGGACAGACATGTTTGCAGACAGATAGAAAGATAGACAGATTGGGTACACAGCTAGATGTACAGAAGGACAGGCAGTTTTGCAGACAGGAAGATAGACAATGGAACATAGAAAGATGAACAGACAGAGGGGTACACAGATAGTTGAATATAAGGCTAGACAGGTTTGCAGACAGACAGAGAGAGATAGATTGGGTACACAGATGAATAGAAGGGCAGACAGTCTGAAAAATAGACAGTTGGCGTACACAAATGGATAAATAGAAAGACGGGCAGGTTTGCAGACAGACAAAGATAGACAGATTGGGTACACAGATGAATAGAAGGACAGATAGATTTACAGACAGAAAGAAAGATGGACATATGGGTTACATAGAAAAATTAACGGACAGACGGATAAATAAACAAATAGATGAATAGAAGGACAGACAGGTACAGACAGAAAAATGGACAGATGGGTACACAGATAGATGAATAGAAAGACAGACATGTTTGCAGACAGAAAGAATGATCGATGTACAAAAGGACAGACGGATAAAAGAAGGATAAAGGCATTTTTGCAGACAGAAAGATAAGACCAATGGGTTACATAGAAGGGTGGACAGGAGGACAGACAGAGAGACAGATAGGTAGACAGGTAGATGAATAAAAAGACAGACATGTTTGCAGACAGATTGGTTTATAGAAAGATGAGTGGAAGGGCAGGCAGGGTTACAGACTGACAGATGGGTTACACAGATCGATGAATAGAAAGACAGACAGATTGGTTACATAGAAGGACAGATAGATAGACAGATGGGTACACAGAAAAATGAAAAGAAGGACAGACAGATTTGCTGAAATTTCCTCTATAAATGGACTGTTTTGGGACACTGTAGTAAGGCTGTGTGATTCTTGATGAAATAGATTGAGACTCTGTTTTTTGGCTTACATCACTGTTACCTGATCTGCTACATTTTCCTTATTTCCTACCTACCAGAGTGTCACTCTATTATAAACTCTACTATACTATATGATCAAAAGTATGTGAACACCTGACACCTAACTGTTGCCCTAAAGTTAGAAGCAAGTCTAAATGCTGTAGCATTACACTTTCCCTTCAGTGTAACTGAAAACATGTTCCAGCATGACAAGGCCCCTGTGCACAAAGCAAGGCTTATAAAGACATGATATGACACGGTTTGAGTAGAAGAACTTGAGTGTCCTGCACACAGCCCTGACCTCAACTACACTGAACCTCTCTGGGATGAACTGTGTGCCAGACCTCTACACCCAGGAGTAGTGTCAAGCAACACTCCAAAATCTAGTGGAAGTTCTTTTCCCAGAAGTCTGGAGGTTGTTATAACAGTAAACAGAGACAGGAAAGGGATGTTCAACAAACACATATGGGTGTGATTGGCCAGGTGTCCACAAATATTTGGCTAGATCATGTAAATTGGTCTTGATAAATGAACTCCATATATATATATATATATATATATATATATATATATATATATATATATATATATATATATATATATATATATATATATATATATATATAACCCTATATATATATATATATATATATATATATATATATATATATATATATATATATATATATATATATATATATATATATATATATATATATATATATAACCCTAACCCTATATATATATATATATATATATATATATAATAATATAAAATTCATCAAGTTTTTGTAGTCACGTTCTATATAAAGAGTCCTAAATGTTTGCTTGATTGATCTAGCCTAGCACACTAACTATCTAACTTTCTCAGAATAATGTCAGTATGTCATCTTGAAATCTAATGCAACAGAAATTTGTGCTCCCGAAGGCTAGGGGCTGTTTATTTCTCCAGAAACATTTAACAAATCGAATTTTCTTCAATTGAGGTCCATGAGCTTGCACTTTAGCAAGGAGTTCCCCAAGGAGAACAGAAGAAATGGCATTGAAAAATAATATTGAAACACAGCCTGTGTAAGCTCTGCTCACTCCTCAGAACATGTCTGTGATTTTATTTTATTTTTTCCTTCCACTTCTGTGTAGATCTTGATCTTGGATGAGGCCACTGCTGCTATGGACACGGAGACAGATTCTCTAATCCAGGAAACCATTCGTAACTCATTCCAGGACTGCACAACATTAACCATCGCACACAGACTGCACACTGTGCTCAACTGCGACCGCATCATGGTGCTCAACCAGGGCCAGGTAAATCCCAATAAACCCAGTGTACGGACATCACGCACCATGATTTAAGGTTGAATATTAACCTGGTCTGTCCTTTTGACGCAGGTGGTGGAATTTGACGAACCGTCCAAACTCCTGGCCAATGAGAACTCTCGATTTTGCGCCATGCTGGCTGCGGTGGAGAACAAGATTTCCGTTCGAGGATAAAAGAAACCAGAAAACAAGCATGCCCTCATTAGGTTAGAGGATTCAAACATCCTTGACTGAATAAACCAGTCACTGGTGCTTAAGTGTCACCTGCTACTGCCGGTGTCCGAGGCTTTGCCGTGTCTGGAGAGCTGTGTCTCTATGGAGACAGAATCATGAACACGCCTGTTCAGTTGTACTTAATGTTAGCTGCAATGGTCAGGTCACCGAATACTGATACTGTATCAATATTTTGCATTATTATACCGTGGACATCGGTTTTCATGTAGTTCCATCCATGCGAACTGGTGTGTTTTCATAGTGTGTTTATCTATATCTATTATAAGATGATCTTATTTACACTGGGGAAAGGGTGTGTGTATCCAGAGCTTTTGTGCATTAGCTCTGTTCACATTATGTCACATGCACAGATCACTGTACCATAACCTTGAGTCTAATAACTTGATTTTTTTTTTTTTTTTTTCGCCAACGTGTGTGACGTCTCGTGACTTGAACCTCCTGATGCTGGCGATTTTGTTGACAGGACGTTTTGATGGCACTGAGTTAGACGGACTTTTCTAGAAACAGTGCTGCTTCTGAGAATACCCACTTCACACAACAAGGACAGTCGCATTTGTGCTAAGAGGCCTTGTACATGTTTCCAGTTATTTTGTGTTGCGTCAACAATTCGGTTTAGTCTGCTGATGTATCTATTTTTGTGATGGATTTTTATTTTATTTTATTTTTTATTTTTTTTTGCTTGTCCTTGCACATTCTTGCAGTCAGAACAGCTCACCAGCTTGCCACAGTTGGTATACAGTATCATACTGTCATTTTTTTTTTCCTGTTTCATGCTTAAGCACGATCTATGCGTGGTTTTTGCGCAGACCAGACTGGTCTATTGGAGAGCAAAACTCTGAAAGGTGATGGCTCTGAGTAAGAAACGTGGATCAGGTGAAGGTCATCTTCAGCCTTGATGAAGGTGAACCTGATTTATTTTTATTATTATTATTATTATTATTATTATTTTTTAAGCTACCTCCACGGGAGGACTCGCACAACGTCTAGTCATTTGTTATTTCCTTTATTTTCCACAGCATAAGCATGGTTTTCTTAATTCCCTTGTAAAGGGTCTGAGATGTTGAACAGGGAGATGAACTCTCTGTCTTGTCAATAAAATTATTTTAGGTGTATGCCTGGTGTGTCTGTGTGCTTTGTGAAAGAGGAAGGAGGATTAATCTAAATGCCGGCGTCAAACTTCGGACGAGTTAATAGTTTATAAAGCGGTTTTTGCTGAAACGTTGAACCATCTATTTTCTGTATCGGATATCCTACACAGAGTCATGGGCAGCCCAGGGGGACTGAGGGCACCGGGTGGGGGAACCCTGGACCAATCACTGTTGGAATTGCACACACCCATTCACACACTACGGACAATTTCTAGATGCCAATCAAACTACAAAGCATGTTGTTGGACTGAGGGAGGAAACCCCAAAGCACAGGGAGAGCATGCAAAACATCTACAGACTAATAAATTGAAACTTAGAGATGATTCCAAACTTCAGGAATTAAGGCTTAAATTGATTGACATTGATGTCCAGATCACCACATAGTGTACATATTATCAAATCAGTGATCAAATATTATTAATACTTTCTAAACATATTATAATATATTCATATTTTACATGATCATTATAATGTGTTGCGAATGAGCACATCACCTATTAAGCTCCAAGCAACAAGCTCCACCCACTTGTCCTTCATTTACACATCATATACATGCGGCACAACCCAATGTACCTTCATATACAGTGTCTCTAGAAAGTATTCACTCCCGAGTGATGATATTTTTATTTGTTGTATTAAAAAAACGGGGGATTTGTTTCCTGCTGCTTTTGTTGTGGCTCTACAGAAATAAAGTTAAACCAAATCTTTGGAATTTTAAGTAAAAAAAAAAAAAAAAAAAAAAAAAGAAGCTTAATCTAATATCTAATGCGGGAGAGTTGGAGAAAATTTGAGGAATGAAGACGATACCACAGTCTTACAGTTTTTTTTAATAATTCTGAGGACATCTAGATAATTTTATTTAACTTTATTTCTGTATAGTCACTACAAAAGTAGCCGGGAAAAAAAAATCTTTTCTAATATATTTCAATTTGATGTTGCAACACGGCAAAAAGAAAAATCACTAAACTTTCTGGAGGCATTGTTCATCTAATTTAGATGAAACACAAGCTGGTTTATGTAGGTGGAGTGAGAGTGAGCAAGTGGAAGGAAAGAACTGAGCAGGCATCCAAGGTCTGGGAAAAGGAGTAAAAGAAGAAGGAGGGAAAATGGCTTTCAAACATAAAAATGCAGGGAAATGCAGTTTTTTAATTTAACCTTTCTGTCCCAACGAAAATATTTTTGTACTTTCAAATGTTAGACATCTAAATGTAAAAATAAATGTTAACTCTGTTGCAATTCAAAGAAAATAAGTTCGTTTCTGTTATAACTAATGTTATAGCAGCTATAAACACTCACCAGCCTCTTTTTTTCTTCTTAAAGAAAACGTCAACGTATAAAATATGTTTTTATCTTTTAAATAACAGATTTTTAATCTGTTTATCCTTACAATGATATTACACTGATCAAGCATAACATTATGATCACCTGCCTAATATTGTGTCGGTCCCCCTTTTGCTGCCATAACAGCCCTGACCCATCGAGGCATGGACTCCACTAGGTCCCTGAAGGTGTGCTGTGGTATCTGGCACCAAGATGAACTTTAAGAACACTTTTGATAGATACTGACCACTGCAGACCGGGAACACCCCACAAGAGCTGCAGTTTTGGAGATGCTCTGATCCAGTCGTCTAGCCATCACAGTTTGGCCCTTGTCAAACTCGCTCAAATCCTTACTCTTGCCCATTTTTCCTGCTTCTAACACGTCAACTTTGAGGACAAAATGTTCACTTGCTGCCTAATATATCCCACCCACTAACAGGTGCCATGATGAGACGATCATCAGTCTTATTCACTTCACCTGTCAGTGGTTATAATGTTATGTCTGATCGGTGTATATGAAGCCTCTAACATGCCATTCCATGAGTTGTTATTATGTAAGGAATAGCACACGATACCCGGTGCTGGAAAAGTGGTTAAGGTGTTGGACTAATGAAGGTTGTCAGTTTGAATCACAGGTCCACCAAGCTGCTGCTTTTGGGCCCTTGAGCATGGCCCTTAACCCTCAATTGCTGAGTATAAAAATGAGATAAAATACAAGTTGCTGTGGATGAGGGCATCTGCCAAATGCTGTTAATGTTACATGAAAATAATGCCCACAGGGGGCTGTGATGCAGCATGAATTCCTGTTCTCTGCCCATCCATTTTCTGTACTACTTATCCAACAAAAGATTGTGGGAAGCTGGGAGTCTATCCCAGGGGCCGGACTGGGTACCAACCCATCGCAGAGCACTATCACACACACTCACACGCCTGTTCACACACTACAGGCAATTAAGCCAATCAACCTGGCTCCCATGTCGTTGGAGCTTAGTGGTTAAGGTCCATAAAGCTGCCACTGCTGGGGCCATGAGGAAGGCCCTTAACCCTCAATTGCTCAGTTGCATCAAATGAAATAAATATAAGTTGGTATGTCTGCCAAATGCCAGAAATGTAAATGGACTGAGTGAGGAAACCAGAGGACCTGGATGAAACCACTAAAGTACAGTGAGAACATGCAAACCCTCTACAAATGGCAGAAGTGAACTCAAACCCCCCGGGCAAAAGTGCTAACCACTAAACCACCGCAGTTCCTGTTCTTACTTGTTATAGCTGTTATTGTGCACGCTTTCTTCCTCCCTCTTTCTATCTCTCAAAGAAGTATATATACACTATATTGCCAAAAGTATTCGCTCACCTGCCTTGACTCACATATGAACTTAAGTGACATCCCATTCCTAGTCCACAGGGTTCAATATGACGTTGGTCCACCCTTTGCAGCTATAACAGCTTCAACTCTTTTGGGAAGGCTGTCCACAAGGTTTAGGAGTGTGTTTATGGGAATTTTTGACCATTCTTCCAGAAGCGCATTTGTGAGGTCACACACTGATGTTGGACGAGGAGGCCTGGCTCTCAGTCTCCGCTCTAATTCATCCCAAAGGTGTTCTATCGAGTTGAGGTCAGGACTCTGTGCAGGCCAGTCAAGTTCCTCCACACCAGACTCTGTCATCCATGTCTTTATGGACCTTGCTTTGTGCACTGGTGCACAGTCATGTTGGAAGAGGAAGGGGCCAGCTCCAAACTGTTCCCACAAAGTTGGGAGCATGGAATTGTCCAAAATGTCTTGGTATGCTGAAGCATTCAGAGTTCCTTTCACTGGAACTAAGGGGCCAAGCCCAGCTCCTGAAAAACAACCCCACACCATAATCCCCCCTCCACCAAACTTTACACTTGGCACAATGCAGTCAGACAAGTACCGTTCTCCAGGCAACCGCCAAACCCAGACTCGTCCATCAGATTGCCAGATGGAGAAGCGCGATTCGTCACTCCAGAGAACGCGTCTCCACTGCTCTAGAGTCCAGTGGCGGCGTGCTTTACACCACTGCATCCGACGCTTTGCATTGCACTTGGTGATGTATGGCTTGGATGCAGCTGCTCGGCCATGGAAACCCATTCCATGAAGCTCTCTGCGCACTGTTCTTGAGCTAATCTGAAGGCCACATGAAGTTTGGAGGTCTGTAGCGATTGACTCTGCAGAAAGTTGGCGATCTCTTCGCACTATGCGCCTCAGCATCCGCTGACCCCGCTCCGTCAGTTTACGTGGCCTACCACTTCGTGGCTGAGTTGCTGTCGTTCCCAAACACTTCCACGTTCTTATAATACAGCTGACAGTTGACTGTGGAATATTTAGGAGCGAGGAAATTTCACGACTGGATTTGTTGCACAGGTGGCATCCTATCACAGTTCCACGCTGGAATTCACTGAGCTCCTGAGAGCGACCCATTCTTTCACAAATGTTTGTAAAAACAGTCTGCATGCCTAGGTGCTTGATTTTATACACCTGTGGCCATGGAAGTGATTGGAACACCTGATTCTGATTATTTGGATGGGTGAGCGAATACTTTTGGCAATATAGTGTATATATATATATACTATTAAACTATTTTGAATGAAAAACCCAAGATTCTTTCCATAAATCTTAACTAAATATTTAGCAACAACAACAAAGAAAAAAAAATCAACCATGATACACTTTACTAAGTTAAACAAGTTTATCATTAGTAATCAGATTATGTGACACTAGTGCGATGGCTGCTACTATAGAAACGATAGCGCGTTAGAACCCGCGCATTAATATAAATTTTCGTTTATGTTGCAGCCGGAACTACTTTCCAATCCGTGATGATAGACACAATGCGAATCGAGCCTCGCTGTGGTATAAAGGGGGGGGAAATAACACATTAAAAGGAGCGCGTTTATATATAAACTCGGGCTAAAATGAATTTGTTAAAAAAGTACAAATCCATTTCATGCTGAAATGCTGTGACTTTGTAGTGAAATGAACACACACACACACACGGCCGAGCTGCGGCTCCACAGCGCCCTCTAGCTCTTCCAAAACTTTCTGGTCTCCGAGCGATTTCCTCCTCCTCCTTGTTTTCACTTCCTGTTTTGTAAAGGGAGTCACTCAACATAGATTCGTTCATTTCAGCTTTACCGAGGTGTCTTTTCCCCCTTTAGTTTCACCCCCAGCCGGTTTATTGAAAGCTGTGATATTTCTCTCTTTAATGGAGGACGGATTGATGAACTGTCTGCTCTCCGCGGTCCCGATGGATTTTACGTAGATGTTTTTGTTTGGCAGTATGGTTCTTGCTCTTCTATTTGCTGGAGTGATTCTCAGTCCAGTTTAAAACTTTGTTCAGTCTTTGTGTGTTTTTCTAAAGGAATCAGCCATGTCACAGCTGTAGAGGAAGTGTGTCGTGTGTTTGCACCTTCGCCCCGTTTTGTTTGTGCGAACTTTTTTTCTTGTACTTTTTATATATATATATCTCGAGCCGGTGGTGAGCGTTGCCATGGCCGAGCTGAACGCGGCGCTGTGCTGCTGCTGCCGTAAAGCTCTGCCCGTGGCCGGTAAAGCTCGGGACGGAGCTCGATCACTCGGTCGCTGCCGGCTGGTGGACGTCGCCTCGGCATCCAACTTCCACAGCTTCTCACTGCGCCACTTCCACCTGGACCTGCGTGTGAACTTCGGCCTGAAGAAGATCACCGGCTGGCAGGTGCTTGAGCTGACGACGCTGCAAGCCGGTGTCCAGACGCTGGTGCTGGACGTCCACCCGTCTTTACTGATCCACTCTGTGGACTGCAAGGTCCCGGGAACGTCCGGATCTCCTGATATCATCTTCTCTCTCTCTTACAACCTCGAACCGTTCACCGACTACGGGTCCTCGCTCCGCATCGCGCTCCCCGCAGCCGCCATCCGGCCACACCGGCCCTTCCGGGTCACCATCCGCTACACCACTACTGACGGACCTGCGGTAATCATCTAACTCTTTCCAGCTCCTTTAGAGCATATTTCAAATGTCCCAGCACCTCTCCATGAGGGTTTGACAAAGTGTCCTCTACCTTTCTGTCCATTTGATCAGGTTCTCAACCCTGGTCCTGGAGGAGAACCTCCTGTCCAGAACATTTGACTGGTTCAAATTCTATTTAATCTTGTGGCACTAAAATGTACAGGTACTCCAGGGTCAAGTTTGGGAACCTGTGACCATTTGATTACTTATAAACTGCCTTTTTTTTTTTTTTTAGCCCACTTCATCTCAACTTCCATCAGTGGAAACAGACCAGTATATACAACCACATCTGAGCAGATATTATTAATTGGTTTGTGGACCATTCAGTGACCCTGCCATGGTGGTGTGTGATACTGCTATGAGATAAATGTTGTTGCTGGGGTTTTCAAGCATCCTGAGCACATCCTGTGTGAATCGAGCAGTGAGCAGAGGTGTGTAAAAATCGTAGCTGTGCGTGACACACTACTACCGTGTCTGTGTTACTGCTGAGCTGAGAATAGTCCACTACCCAGTTAATATCTGGGCAGTCGTGGTGCTGGAGTCTTTCCGCTGAAGGACTGGGTAGAGGAGACATTTTACAAAGGAAAAGATAGGCTTCATAGGTATCAGTAAAGAGATGCGTATGAAAATGGCTCAAGGTTTATGTATCATGTTTTGGTTCTCAGCTCCAGCCCAATGGCTTTTGGAATATCCCTGATGCAGTTATCAAGATCTTAAGCTAGACGAGGCGTTCGTTAGATGTTTGCTGTGGTGTTATACATTTTGAAACCGTTAGTTCTTGTCTACTAATTTGATGGGACATGTGGCGTTCCAAGAGCGCTGATATGTAGTCTGTTTTGTCTACATACATTTCAATTTCCTAGCAGTAGTTTATTACATCGATACAAATAACAACACGCAACACTTTATCCAGCTGCTTCTATAGGAAGTATTTTCATTGACGGAGTAAAAAACGAAATATCGTGTCTGAAATATCATTGAAATCATTTTGTTTACGTAATATATTACTCCTATAGAAAGGATTAATATTATAGAAAGTAATATAAGAAAGTAATCGTGCCGTTGTCTCGGCTCTTTATTACCCACAGCCGTGTTGATCTTCAGCACAACAGCTATTGCTCGTGTGATCGTGCCTAATTCGGATGTTCCTGTTCCTAGATTGCAACCTCTCTATAAAATTCAGTTCCAACCCTGGATAATCGAGCGGATTATGTGGATACATTGACGTAAGCGAGACGGTATGCCCACGCCTGTAAATCTATATCAGCAGATCCATGCAAATCAACTTAACCGTGGAAAAAGGAAAAAGAAATTTCATAATTAACTTAGTTTAATCGTAATTACTATTCTCGTTTCAGGCAGTAATTATGCTTCTGGATGTTCTAGGTGTTGTATTCTTGTGATAGTGGATCTGCTTATCGAGGGCTTCTGTATGGAGAGGACTGTCAAGGGGACAAAATAATCTGGCATTTTTAAGAGATGGGCACTGGGCCCAGGAGACTGCATTTGCACATGGTGCATAAATTTTAGAACGTCCTTGTTGATGATTTGGAAATCTCACAGTGATGCATATAAAGCAGCCTCTATTTAATCCCCGAATCCTTTAGAAAATTTGGAACAGGATTGAATGGTGCGAATATTAGAAAATCTTGCGATTATAAGAATTAAGCAGTCGTAAAATGAAAAGCAGATGAATGCCTCATCTGTTCTTGGTGTGTTTCAAAAAAAAGCAGGGAAATGACTAAACTGCGCTCGATCTGAATACAGATAGACGGCGGCGATCAAAGCCGAGGCAGCTGTTTGCTTGACAAAGTGGTGTTAAGGCTCGCAGTAACCGTGTGGCACATGACTATTATTTACAGAGCGTATCAGTGAAGGCAGAGTTTCATCCCTGCTCTAAATATAGCCAAGAGAAACTCTTTACCCCAATGAGTCTTTTTCATTGTTTATCTAATATTCCACTTCACTTTCAGTTCTCATTTGTGTACAGTACAAGGAGGCACTCTTATTCTGCGTGGCTTTGCCTTGATGATTTCATACAGTACCAGGCCGCTGACGTCAATGAGTTACACGGATCTACATGTTCCTTTCAGTGATTTTTCTTAGAATCGGGCTTTTTGACGACATAAACACATTCCTAGGGAGCTGAGTTGGGTTTGGTTCAGGGTCAGTCCCAGAGTTAGGCTGGATAAGAGTTGGCCAATCAGGAAAAGCTAGAAAAATAAAACGGAAAGTTCATGTCAGAGGATCACCAATCGTGAAGCGTGTTCATGTTCTCTTTCACATGTGAATATGGTAAAAATACAAGCTTGGCACAAATTTCTCGCTTATCCCAAATGAAGTCCCAACAGCCAAGACATGTTTGCTGTCTAAAGTTCTTATTTTTGCACCGGAGCTACAAGGCAGGATGTAATGGGAGATTTTATATTTATAGCTACTAGTTTAGCAACACTATAGAACGTCTAAAAAGTCTCAGTGTGTAGAGGAAATTAACAAGAAAAAGATCTACATGATTAGCTTTTCTTTATACACACACACACACACAGTCATCTCTCCCAAATATGGCTTCCAGATTGGCAAGAGCGTCGCAAACCTTGTGCCAGCTTACAGAAACAGCCATGAGAATGTTGTGAGATGAGATTTCAGTATTAGGCATTTTTAAAGGTTGTCTGAAAATAAATAAATAAATATAAAATTGAAAAAAATAACATAAAATAAAAACAAACGTTTGGAGACACCCTTTTTAATCAAACTATACACCGATCAGGCATAACGTTATGAGCGGTGAGAGGTGAAGTGAATAAGACTGATGATCTCCTCCTCATGGCACCTGTTAGTGGGTGGGATATATTAGGCAGCAAGTGAACATTTTGTCCTCAAAGTTGATGTTAGAAGCAGGAACAATGGACAAGAGTAAGGATTTGAGTGAGTTTGACAAAGGGCCAGATTGTGATGGCTAGACGACTGGATCAGAGCATCTCCAAAACTGCAGCTCTTGTGGGGTGTTCCCGGTCTGCAGTGGTCAGTATCTATCAAAAGTGGTCCAAGGAAGGAACAGTGGTGAACCGGTGACAGGGTCATGGGCGGTCAAGTCTCATTGATGCATGTGGGGAGTGAAGGCTGGCCCGTGTGATCCGATCCAACAGACGAGCTACTGTTGCTGAATTTGCTGAAGAAGTTAATGCTGGTTCTGATAGAAAGGTGTCAGAATACACAGTGCATGACGGGTCAGGGCTGTTTTGTCAGCAAAAGGGGGACCAACACAATATTAGGCATGTGGTCATAATGTTATGCCTGATCCGTGTAGTATAACATACTTCCAATACGATTTCTATTAAAGTAAATGAAACAGTAATTCCATTCAGGTGTTATATAAAAGGTACAAATGGTATTACTGAGCAGAGTGCAATATAAATACAATACCTTGTCTCTCTGAAGCAAAATAAAACACTCGACTGAAAATGATGAAAATGTGTTTTGAATTGTCTGAATTTTTTACCTGGTTTCTTTCCCCTGTGACGTTTTTCCTGCTCTCTCTCTCTCTCTCTCTCAGATCTGGTGGTTGGACACAGAGCTAACGTGTGGTCAGACGCGGCCGCTGGTCTTCACTCAGGGTCACTCCGTGTGCAATCGTTCCTTTTTCCCCTGCTTCGACACTCCAGCTGTCAAAAGCACCTACTCGGCTACCATCAGGGTGAGTGTGGTACACGTTTCATAGCCCAGGCAGTCTGATCAACACACACCGAGCTGTTAGGTTTGATTTTATTGTTCGGGTCGGAGTACGAGGAAAGAGGCGACGGAATGCAGTTAGCATCCAAGCGGTAAGCAGGTACGTTATGAGATAAATGAGGTTATGGTGCAGTAGGTTAACAGCGTAAAGTTGTTTTCATGCATCTAGCAAACTTGTCATCTAATCTTAACTCTTTCCCTTTCTTTACCGGCTAGCAGAGGGACCTACAGAGCACCAGTGCAGATATTATTTACATTTAAATTCATTCATTTATCAGATGCTTTTATCGGAAGCGACGTACAATTGAGGAAATGCAAGCAAAGTGATGTATCATGCAGAGGACAATAGAAGTAGAACTAGATTTTTAATAGATTCATAGAGAAGTAGAGGTGTATGTAAGTGCAGGATGGATTTATTTATGAGCGATTTTTCTTTTTTTTTGTTTTATTTAACACTGATATGTAAAGGTGAACCTTGTGTTATGTAGGTGCCTTTATGGAGTGAGTGTGTATGGTTATAAGCGCTGTGTCACAGTGAGAAGTAAAGCTCTAAATTTTCCGCCATGACGAACTCCACAGGACAGAGAGGCTGGTGAGGGCACGACCTGAGTGTTTTTAACCTGAGTAACGCAACTCGTTTTGTGGATCTTAAATGTAACTATAAACGGATAAAAAGTACAACATGTTCTTTAATAAACTGCCGCGGTACAAACGGAACAAAGTTTAGGACGTTCTGTTACAGGAACTTCAGGGAGGTTGCAGCAACACGGCTTCTCATCAGATCAGACCTGATCATTGATTATTTCCCTGTAATGGCACGCCCTGACATGTTCCATTGGTTTTATTTCACAACCTCATGACATCAAAATCCGACTCTTGGATTTGTTTCACTTTCTAGATGCAGCATGTCTTCTATCTTTCTCTTCTTCTTTTTTTTTTGAGATGTTCTCACCTAGTTTTTCTCACTTTGAGTGAAGACACAGTTTCGTTTATCCCTCCAGTCTTTTCCGCTCAGCTTCTTCTCTCTGTGTGTGTGTGTGTGTGTGTGTGTGTGTGTGGTGTTGTCTGGCAGGTTCCAGATGGAGTGACGGTGCTAATGAGTGCCTCTAGGAGTGTGTACTCTAAGCAGGACCGGCTGTTCCAGTTCTCTATGGAGTACCCTGTTCCTGCCTACTTAGTGGCCCTGGTGGCTGGAGATCTACAGCACGCAGACATCGGGCCCAGGTTCGTGTGAAGAGATTGGAGATTTGAATATGAACTAAAATAACAAAACAAAAGTTCTATAAGTTCGATAAGCTCGCTCACGGGCTTCTCTGGAATACAGTTTTTCTTACTTTGTGGCTTTGAAGTAAAAACTGGACCAAACCGAGATGTTTAGGTGTTTAGTCCCGAGCTTCGACTATATGGTACTGTGATGCACTATATTGCCAAAAGTTTTGGGACACTCCTCCAGAACATTGAATTCAGGGATTAGGCTTGGCTCATTAGTTCCAGTGAAAGGAACTCTTAATGCTTCAGCATACCAAGACATTTTGGGCAATTTCATGCTCCCAACATTTTGGGAACAGTTTGGGGATGACCCCTTCCTGTTTCAACATGACTGCAGACATGGGTGAGCAAGTTTGGTGTGGAGGAACTTCACAGAGTCCTGACCTTAACCTGATAGAACACCTTTGGGATGAATTACGGCGGAGACTGAGAGCCAGGCCGAAACTGGGACGTCTACCTTTACATGCGCATGAATGTAATATGGAGTTGGCCCGCCCTTTGCAGCTATAACAGCTTCAACTCTTCTGGGAAGGCTTTCCACAAGGTTTAGGAGTGTGTTTATGGGAATTTTTGACCATTCCACTAAAAGCGCATTTGTGAGGTCAGGAACTGATGTTGGACGAGAAGGTCTGGCTTGCAGTCTCCACCTTAATTCATCCCAAAGGTGTTCTATCGGGTTGAGGTCAGGACTCTGTGCAGGCCAGTCAAGTTCCTCCACACCAAACTCACTCATCCATGTCTTTAGGACCTTGCATTTTGGAACAGGAAGGGGTCATCTCCAAACTGTTCCCACAAAGTTGGGAGCATGAAATTGTCCAAAATGTCTTGGTATGAAGCTGAAGCATTAAGAGTTCCTTTCACTGGAACTAAGGGGCCAAGCCCAACCCCTGAAACACAACACCTGAATTCAATGATTTGGAGGGGTGTCCCAAAACTTTTGGCAATATATTGTGTGTGTGTGTTCCTTTCTCATAGGACTTTTTAATCCTGCTGCCATGTCATTAGAAAAATCAGCAGAATGAAATATCATGGTAGATATTGTTTTGTGTAAATACTCTGTAGGTTGTACAGCATCATATTGACTTGATGCTTCTTTTCTGTTGCTTTTACACAAGATCTGGCATAAACAATGTGACGCACCTATATGTTGACAAGGTTTTTCTGTATTTAAAGAAAAAAAACACTGCCAGGCTTTTCCAAAACAAGGTGGTTCATGCTTTGTAGTTCTGCCGCATTAATAACGCAATTATTCAAAAATCTTCTCCTCAAGGCTCATCTTTATGGTTCAAAAAGATGCCCGGCAATTAGAGCTTTTACGACAAGCTTTTAGAAGCTTTTACGACACGGTTTATCAGCCGGATGCTTTTCATGCCACAGCGTACAGCTCAGAGATACAGGATGAGAATAAATGGGTTGACGAAACTGCAAAAACAGTCAGGATCAGTGCCAAGATGGAGGATCTAAGCTAAAGAGTAAATCCTGTGTTGGCTTGGAAACGTTGTGTTCACATGATCACATCTCAGACGGATTAAAGACCTCGGTTAAACAAACATCATATTGTGTGCATGTAAGTAAATAAAACTGATTAAGAGATTAAAGTACAGACGGCCAGGTTTAATTAAGGATGTATGCGCGTGTGCCTATGCATAATAAAATAAAATTCCTTCCAGGGGTGTACAAACTTTTGCACTGTACTTTAATATTGTTCTGTTTTTGTCTCAAGTGTATGTAGATTTATTCGTTCAATGGATGTGTGTGTGTGTGTGTGTGTGTGTGTGTGTGTGTGTGTGTGTGTGTGTGTAGGAGCCGGGTATGGGCTGAGCCCTGTCTCCTGACCTCTGCTGTCAGTAAGCTGGGAGGCAGCGTGGAGCGCTGCCTCGACGTGGCCGAGCAGCTCTTTGGCCCTTATGTGTGGGGCAGGTGAGTGTCTGTCCATCTGAACTGGACTGCTGCGTGTGTATTAATCCTTTCACATGCTTGTTAGGAACAAGAAGCTATTATTAGCTATGACACAATGCACTGCTGCATTTCCATGTGCCTGGATCATAAAGTCTGAGGTCACTTAAGATCATTTATTTAAAAGCACACCATTACATTGTACTCTGACGCAAATCGCATGGAAAGGGAAACCCTGTATGGAGTCACAATCTGTCTAAATATAGTGATTGGACTTGCTAAATATCAGATTTAACTGTGTCTCAATTTTTAGTGTACAAATAAAATTTCCAGTTAAAACTTACAGTAAATTACTGCACCAGAATAAGTACTGAATTCACTACACCCTATTTGTCACATCGAAAACACATCGAAACCACAGCAGCCCCTAACTGCTTCTGATGATCAAGCAAGTGGTGAACCACAGACTACGAAACTTCTTCTATTTATATTGGTGGAAAATGACACAGCCTTAATATTTTAGTATAGTTTGAAAATAAATAAAATAAAAGGTATTTATTTTTGCTAGCAAAAAACACTGAGGCTACACCTAACTGCAGCTTATTGAATTTAATCAATGTCATTTTTGTAAAAATGTTTTAGGATTATTTTTTTTAAAAATATATTAAATGCAAAAATTATTTATTTTATATTTTATTAAAAAGTGATTATTTGAAGGTCACTGTATTGTGTGGGTGTGTGTTTATACACAATATAGTGTGTCTAAGAAAATTCAATATACTATCGAATAAGAAAATGAACAATAACTATACTTATGACTTAACCACTATTTTGAGTCAAGTGGCATTTATTGCCATATATGGTCGAAATGACTCAAAAAGTCAAAAAAATAGTTTCACTGCAATACATTATGCACTTGCTTTGTGGCATGAGATGTAATGTGAAGTGAGAAGTGTGGAGCGTTTATTTGAGACTATATTCAGGCTTCACTTTAGCCTCCTGGTTGTCCAGCGGCAGGATCATCATTCAGGTTTCACATTGCCCTATGAATGACCAAAGATATGTCCAGAAGTAATGTTTTCTGTAAGGACAAGGAAGATTAACTGATTCCTAAAATGAGCGATAAGTGAGAAACGAAATAAAGACCATGTTAGTTGAATGATTAGAAATAAATTAATAACCAAATCTGTTGCCAGATATTTTTTCTTCCGTTCTTCCACAGGTACGACATTGTATTCCTCCCTCCGTCATTCCCTATCGTGGCCATGGAGAACCCGTGTCTCACCTTCATCATATCCTCCATTCTGGAGAGTCAGGAGTTCCTGCTGATCGACGTCATTCATGAGATTGCTCACGGCTGGTTCGGAAACGCCGTCACCAACGCCACCTGGGAGGAGATGTGGCTCAGTGAGGGATTAGCTACGTACGCACAGAGACGCATCACTACAGAGGTTTATGGTACACGCATATACGCACCCACACACACACCCACACCCACACACAGCACTGATCTCTTCGTCTTGTATTGGGCCTCATTTCGGAAAAGTTGTATGTGAATGTTTTACAAAATCTCTAAAAGGCAAAGCTCACAGCAAGTTGAAATGACAAAAAAGCTAAACATTGAGCTAAATCGAAATCCTTTAATGCAGCTGCGGTGCACCAGCTACCACCGACACGGACATTTCCTATTTCTTTTGTCAAAAATGTTATAAGACTCAATTTCTGCGTTTGTCTTGGAATGCAGACGAACACCAGTGATTGTTTTAGAGCGTGTGTATGTGGTCGTGTTGCCCGACATCCCATGTTCAGCCATTCACGAGCCAGGGTCCCGATTTGAGACGCACCCAGCATCCGTTTTTTCAGTAATTTGGTCTTGTCATTTTTGCAGGCGAAGCCCTCACCTGTCTGGAGACGGTGTTTCGTTTGGACGCGCTGCACAGACAAATGCGTCTTCTTGGAGACAACAATCCAGTCAGCAAGCTGCAAGCCAAGTTTGAGCCAGGTAACTCGCCTCGAACCTCAAAGTTGTTTTATTTTTTCTCCCTATTCCACTCTTATCTGTATTTCAACTGCTTTTTTTCACCTCAGGGGTTAACCCCAGCAGTCTGATGAACCTGTTCACTTATGAGAAAGGCTTTTGCTTTGTCTCGTACCTCTCGCAGCTGTGCGGCGACATCAAACGCTTCGACACTTTCCTTAAGGTAAATGCCGTGAGAGCGCCATGCCTTAATTGAAGCGAGGTTTGATGCTTTAATCGTCTACTTATCTAAATTCAAATGATAAAAATTAAGTCTTTGTGATTAGAAAAGATCTGTAACCTTTGCTAATAGCAGATTCTGGATCCTTAACTAGAATTATGTTATAGTTAAAAGCTTCATGATCAATTTAAGAACAATGCGCTAATTCTAGTAAAGTGTGTGGATGTGACAGACCAGTGCTTGTGACTGGTTTTAATGGAGGGGTGTACTTACTTTTAGAGGCTTAAAAAGCTCCGCTGATCAGTAAAGTACAGCATCACTTATCATATCTATTGTATTTCAGTGAGCTTTACCGTATTCTCATGGCATGACCGTGTCAAGGATCCGATGAAGCTCGGCAAGATCTGTTTAACACGTTTTTTGCTTTATTTATAACATTAAATGTTACCTTAAAATGTGAAAAAACATGCCAGTGTTAATACCTGAGAACTGGAGCATGTGTTAATTAGACTAAAATGCTGTTTGGCAACCTGTTTCCAAGCTCTAGGTGTAGATGGTGTTTGCAGCGCTGTTTAATTCTTACTGCTTTATCTGTTTACGAAGCAGTTTTGTCATCATTACCTCACGAGTACTAAAATAGTGTTTATATGAAAAGCTAAAAATATACTAAAGGTAAAAATATTCTTGAAAACTAGATGAGCACAGAGACACAGAGTGGACAGAGAGGTTTCAGATGTTACTGTGGCTTCTGTTAGTGGAAGGTTCTGGAGCTGTAAATAAATACGGTAGTGGAAATTCGTCTAATATTTCTGTAGTCCAAAAATAATTGTGTGTGTGTGGCTTCGGAAAATGTATTAACACCAGAATGGGTCAAAAATGTAAAAAGCTGTGAAACACACACACACACACACACACTTGCACATATTTACACACACATCAGTAATTCTTTGCTTTGTGTAGGCCTACATCGAGCAGTTCAGGTTCAGCAGTGTGGTTGCTCAGGACCTGCTAGATTTCTTCCTGGGGTTTTTTCCTGAGTTGAAGGAGAGCTGTGTAGCACAGCGAGAAGGTAAGGCTCTCTCGGTCTTTCTTACACACACACTCTTACACATACACACGCGCTTTTAAGAACGCACTTCAGCTTTTCCCCTTCAGCTCTTCTCATTGGTCCATATTTTAATTGTTGATCCTCTCTGCTTCTTTGTAAATGATCCTTTGCAATACATCATGTACGTAATCTTTATTCACACATAATTATTTGATACTTAGTATGCTTAAATAAATATGACTCAGCAGCTTAAGTCATGAACGGTTCCAGCAGGGAATCAAAGCCGAGCGAGAGACAGAAAGTCACTGAAATTTGTCATTTTTCTGTCTTGATTTCTCAGGACTGGAGTTTGAGCGCTGGCTGAATGAGTGTGGTCCTCCTCTGTGTGAGCCAGATCTTTCCGCTGGTGTCACGCTGACCGGGCCTGTCCAGCATCTCTGCGAGCTCTGGGGCATGGACTCCCCTGACCGCCAAGCCATTGCCAGCTTTGACCTCTCCACGTGGAGCACCTTTCAGACTGTTCTCTTCCTGGACCGATTGCTGGACCGTTCACCGCTGCCACAAGGTGCACACTTCTTTCTAACACGTGGACATGTACTGTTGTTGTGCTCAAGGCTGTAGTATACACTGATCAGGCATTACATTATGACCAAATAAGGTGAATAACACTGATTATCTCCTGTTAGTGGGTGGGATATATTAGGTAGCAAGTGAACATTTTGTCCTCAAAGTTGATGTGTTAGAAGCAGGAACAATGGGCAAGAGTAAGGATTTGAGCGAGTTTGACAAGGGGCCAATTTGTGATGGCTAGACGACTGGATCAGAGCATCTCCAAAACTGCAGCTCTTGTGGGGTGTTCCCGGTCTGCAGTGGTCAGTATCTATCAAAAGTATCCTTTGAGTCCTGCAAGTCCTTTAAGTCCTGAAAGTATCCTTTAAGTCCTGTAAGTTGGGGCCCATGGAGGAGCTTAAAGGATCTCCTACTAACATCTTGGTGCCAGATACCACAGCACACCTTCGGGGATCTAGTGGAGGCCATGCCTCGATGGGTCAGGGCTGTTTTGGCAGCAAAAGGTGGACCAACACACGATT